>NC_134834.1:150209171-150509924 GCF_004210375.1 Tachypleus tridentatus
TGTTTCACCTTCAGGTTGTGAACAACAATATTAACAATATTCTGTAAATTTTAATGTTTCACCTTCAGGTTGTGAACAACAATATTAACAATATTCTGTACCTTTGAATGTTTCACCTTCAGGTTGTGAACAACAATATTAACAATATTCTGTACCTTTGAATGTTTCACCTTCAGGTTGTGAACAACAATATTAACAATATTCTGTACCTTTGAATGTTTCACCTTCAGGTTGTGAACAACAATATTAACAATATTCTGTACCTTTGAATGTTTCACCTTCAGGTTGTGAACAACAATATTAACAATATTCTGTACCTTTGAATGTTTCACCTTCAGGTTGTGAACAACAATATTAACAATATTCTGTACCTTTGAATGTTTCACCTTCAGGTTGTGAACAACAATATTAACAATATTCTGTACCTTTGAATGTTTCACCTTCAGGTTGTGAACAACAATATTAACAATATTCTGTACCTTTGAATGTTTCACCTTCAGGTTGTGAACAACAATATTAACAATATTCTGTACCTTTGAATGTTTCACCTTCAGGTTGTGAACAACAATATTAACAATATTCTGTACCTTTGAATGTTTCACCTTCAGGTTGTGAACAACAATATTAACAATATTCTGTACCTTTGAATGTTTCACCTTCAGGTTGTGAACAACAATATTAACAATATTCTGTACCTTTGAATGTTTCACCTTCAGGTTGTGAACAACAATATTAACAATATTCTGTACCTTTGAATGTTTCACCTTCAGGTTGTGAACAACAATATTAACAATATTCTGTACCTTTGAATGTTTCACCTTCAGGTTGTGAACAACAATATTAACAATATTCTGTACCTTTGAATGTTTCACCTTCAGGTTGTGAACAACAATATTAACAATATTCTGTACCTTTGAATGTTTCACCTTCAGGTTGTGAACAACAATATTAACAATATTCTGTACCTTTGAATGTTTCACCTTCAGGTTGTGAACAACAATATTAACAATATTCTGTACCTTTGAATGTTTCACCTTCAGGTTGTGAACAACAATATTAACAATATTCTGTACCTTTGAATGTTTCACCTTCAGGTTGTGAACAACAATATTAACAATATTCTGTACCTTTGAATGTTTCACCTTCAGGTTGTGAACAACAATATTAACAATATTCTGTACCTTTGAATGTTTCACCTTCAGGTTGTGAACAACAATATTAACAATATTCTGTACCTTTGAATGTTTCACCTTCAGGTTGTGAACAACAATATTAACAATATTCTGTACCTTTGAATGTTTCACCTTCAGGTTGTGAACAACAATATTAACAATATTCTGTACCTTTGAATGTTTCACCTTCAGGTTGTGAACAACAATATTAACAATATTCTGTACCTTTGAATGTTTCACCTTCAGGTTGTGAACAACAATATTAACAATATTCTGTACCTTTGAATGTTTCACCTTCAGGTTGTGAACAACAATATTAACAATATTCTGTACCTTTGAATGTTTCACCTTCAGGTTGTGAACAACAATATTAACAATATTCTGTACCTTTGAATGTTTCACCTTCAGGTTGTGAACAACAATATTAACAATATTCTGTACCTTTGAATGTTTCACCTTCAGGTTGTGAACAACAATATTAACAATATTCTGTACCTTTGAATGTTTCACCTTCAGGTTGTGAACAACAATATTAACAATATTCTGTACCTTTGAATGTTTCACCTTCAGGTTGTGAACAACAATATTAACAATATTCTGTACCTTTGAATGTTTCACCTTCAGGTTGTGAACAACAATATTAACAATATTCTGTACCTTTGAATGTTTCACCTTCAGGTTGTGAACAACAATATTAACAATATTCTGTACCTTTGAATGTTTCACCTTCAGGTTGTGAACAACAATATTAACAATATTCTGTACCTTTGAATGTTTCACCTTCAGGTTGTGAACAACAATATTAACAATATTCTGTACCTTTGAATGTTTCACCTTCAGGTTGTGAACAACAATATTAACAATATTCTGTACCTTTGAATGTTTCACCTTCAGGTTGTGAACAACAATATTAACAATATTCTGTACCTTTGAATGTTTCACCTTCAGGTTGTGAACAACAATATTAACAATATTCTGTACCTTTGAATGTTTCACCTTCAGGTTGTGAACAACAATATTAACAATATTCTGTACCTTTGAATGTTTCACCTTCAGGTTGTGAACAACAATATTAACAATATTCTGTACCTTTGAATGTTTCACCTTCAGGTTGTGAACAACAATATTAACAATATTCTGTACCTTTGAATGTTTCACCTTCAGGTTGTGAACAACAATATTAACAATATTCTGTACCTTTGAATGTTTCACCTTCAGGTTGTGAACAACAATATTAACAATATTCTGTACCTTTGAATGTTTCACCTTCAGGTTGTGAACAACAATATTAACAATATTCTGTACCTTTGAATGTTTCACCTTCAGGTTGTGAACAACAATATTAACAATATTCTGTACCTTTGAATGTTTCACCTTCAGGTTGTGAACAACAATATTAACAATATTCTGTACCTTTGAATGTTTCACCTTCAGGTTGTGAACAACAATATTAACAATATTCTGTACCTTTGAATGTTTCACCTTCAGGTTGTGAACAACAATATTAACAATATTCTGTACCTTTGAATGTTTCACCTTCAGGTTGTGAACAACAATATTAACAATATTCTGTACCTTTGAATGTTTCACCTTCAGGTTGTGAACAACAATATTAACAATATTCTGTACCTTTGAATGTTTCACCTTCAGGTTGTGAACAACAATATTAACAATATTCTGTACCTTTGAATGTTTCACCTTCAGGTTGTGAACAACAATATTAACAATATTCTGTACCTTTGAATGTTTCACCTTCAGGTTGTGAACAACAATATTAACAATATTCTGTACCTTTGAATGTTTCACCTTCAGGTTGTGAACAACAATATTAACAATATTCTGTACCTTTGAATGTTTCACCTTCAGGTTGTGAACAACAATATTAACAATATTCTGTACCTTTGAATGTTTCACCTTCAGGTTGTGAACAACAATATTAACAATATTCTGTACCTTTGAATGTTTCACCTTCAGGTTGTGAACAACAATATTAACAATATTCTGTACCTTTTAATGTTTCACCTTCAGGTTGTGAACAACAATATTAACAATATTCTGTACCTTTGAATGTTTCACCTTCAGGTTGTGAACAACAATATTAACAATATTCTGTACCTTTGAATGTTTCACCTTCAGGTTGTGAACAACAATATTAACAATATTCTGTACCTTTGAATGTTTCACCTTCAGGTTGTGAACAACAATATTAACAATATTCTGTACCTTTGAATGTTTCACCTTCAGGTTGTGAACAACAATATTAACAATATTCTGTACCTTTGAATGTTTCACCTTCAGGTTGTGAACAACAATATTAACAATATTCTGTACCTTTGAATGTTTCACCTTCAGGTTGTGAACAACAATATTAACAATATTCTGTACCTTTGAATGTTTCACCTTCAGGTTGTGAACAACAATATTAACAATATTCTGTACCTTTGAATGTTTCACCTTCAGGTTGTGAACAACAATATTAACAATATTCTGTACCTTTGAATGTTTCACCTTCAGGTTGTGAACAACAATATTAACAATATTCTGTACCTTTGAATGTTTCACCTTCAGGTTGTGAACAACAATATTAACAATATTCTGTACCTTTGAATGTTTCACCTTCAGGTTGTGAACAACAATATTAACAATATTCTGTACCTTTGAATGTTTCACCTTCAGGTTGTGAACAACAATATTAACAATATTCTGTACCTTTGAATGTTTCACCTTCAGGTTGTGAACAACAATATTAACAATATTCTGTACAACAATTTGAATGTTTCACCTTCAGGTTGTGAACAACAATATTAACAATATTCTGTACCTTTGAATGTTTCACCTTCAGGTTGTGAACAACAATATTAACAATATTCTGTACCTTTGAATGTTTCACCTTCAGGTTGTGAACAACAATATTAACAATATTCTGTACCTTTGAATGTTTCACCTTCAGGTTGTGAACAACAATATTAACAATATTCTGTACCTTTGAATGTTTCACCTTCAGGTTGTGAACAACAATATTAACAATATTCTGTACCTTTGAATGTTTCACCTTCAGGTTGTGAACAACAATATTAACAATATTCTGTACCTTTGAATGTTTCACCTTCAGGTTGTGAACAACAATATTAACAATATTCTGTACCTTTGAATGTTTCACCTTCAGGTTGTGAACAACAATATTAACAATATTCTGTACCTTTGAATGTTTCACCTTCAGGTTGTGAACAACAATATTAACAATATTCTGTACCTTTGAATGTTTCACCTTCAGGTTGTGAACAACAATATTAACAATATTCTGTACCTTTGAATGTTTCACCTTCAGGTTGTGAACAACAATATTAACAATATTCTGTACCTTTGAATGTTTCACCTTCAGGTTGTGAACAACAATATTAACAATATTCTGTACCTTTGAATGTTTCACCTTCAGGTTGTGAACAACAATATTAACAATATTCTGTACCTTTGAATGTTTCACCTTCAGGTTGTGAACAACAATATTAACAATATTCTGTACCTTTGAATGTTTCACCTTCAGGTTGTGAACAACAATATTAACAATATTCTGTAAATTTTAATGTTTCACCTTCAGGTTGTGAACAACAATATTAACAATATTCTGTACCTTTGAATGTTTCACCTTCAGGTTGTGAACAACAATATTAACAATATTCTGTACCTTTGAATGTTTCACCTTCAGGTTGTGAACAACAATATTAACAATATTCTGTACCTTTGAATGTTTCACCTTCAGGTTGTGAACAACAATATTAACAATATTCTGTACCTTTGAATGTTTCACCTTCAGGTTGTGAACAACAATATTAACAATATTCTGTACCTTTGAATGTTTCACCTTCAGGTTGTGAACAACAATATTAACAATATTCTGTACCTTTGAATGTTTCACCTTCAGGTTGTGAACAACAATATTAACAATATTCTGTACCTTTGAATGTTTCACCTTCAGGTTGTGAACAACAATATTAACAATATTCTGTACCTTTGAATGTTTCACCTTCAGGTTGTGAACAACAATATTAACAATATTCTGTACCTTTGAATGTTTCACCTTCAGGTTGTGAACAACAATATTAACAATATTCTGTACCTTTGAATGTTTCACCTTCAGGTTGTGAACAACAATATTAACAATATTCTGTACCTTTGAATGTTTCACCTTCAGGTTGTGAACAACAATATTAACAATATTCTGTACCTTTGAATGTTTCACCTTCAGGTTGTGAACAACAATATTAACAATATTCTGTACCTTTGAATGTTTCACCTTCAGGTTGTGAACAACAATATTAACAATATTCTGTACCTTTGAATGTTTCACCTTCAGGTTGTGAACAACAATATTAACAATATTCTGTACCTTTGAATGTTTCACCTTCAGGTTGTGAACAACAATATTAACAATATTCTGTACCTTTGAATGTTTCACCTTCAGGTTGTGAACAACAATATTAACAATATTCTGTACCTTTGAATGTTTCACCTTCAGGTTGTGAACAACAATATTAACAATATTCTGTACCTTTGAATGTTTCACCTTCAGGTTGTGAACAACAATATTAACAATATTCTGTACCTTTGAATGTTTCACCTTCAGGTTGTGAACAACAATATTAACAATATTCTGTACCTTTGAATGTTTCACCTTCAGGTTGTGAACAACAATATTAACAATATTCTGTACCTTTGAATGTTTCACCTTCAGGTTGTGAACAACAATATTAACAATATTCTGTACCTTTGAATGTTTCACCTTCAGGTTGTGAACAACAATATTAACAATATTCTGTACCTTTGAATGTTTCACCTTCAGGTTGTGAACAACAATATTAACAATATTCTGTACCTTTGAATGTTTCACCTTCAGGTTGTGAACAACAATATTAACAATATTCTGTACCTTTGAATGTTTCACCTTCAGGTTGTGAACAACAATATTAACAATATTCTGTACCTTTGAATGTTTCACCTTCAGGTTGTGAACAACAATATTAACAATATTCTGTACCTTTGAATGTTTCACCTTCAGGTTGTGAACAACAATATTAACAATATTCTGTACCTTTGAATGTTTCACCTTCAGGTTGTGAACAACAATATTAACAATATTCTGTACCTTTGAATGTTTCACCTTCAGGTTGTGAACAACAATATTAACAATATTCTGTACCTTTGAATGTTTCACCTTCAGGTTGTGAACAACAATATTAACAATATTCTGTACCTTTGAATGTTTCACCTTCAGGTTGTGAACAACAATATTAACAATATTCTGTACCTTTGAATGTTTCACCTTCAGGTTGTGAACAACAATATTAACAATATTCTGTACCTTTGAATGTTTCACCTTCAGGTTGTGAACAACAATATTAACAATATTCTGTACCTTTGAATGTTTCACCTTCAGGTTGTGAACAACAATATTAACAATATTCTGTACCTTTGAATGTTTCACCTTCAGGTTGTGAACAACAATATTAACAATATTCTGTACCTTTGAATGTTTCACCTTCAGGTTGTGAACAACAATATTAACAATATTCTGTACCTTTGAATGTTTCACCTTCAGGTTGTGAACAACAATATTAACAATATTCTGTACCTTTGAATGTTTCACCTTCAGGTTGTGAACAACAATATTAACAATATTCTGTACCTTTGAATGTTTCACCTTCAGGTTGTGAACAACAATATTAACAATATTCTGTACCTTTGAATGTTTCACCTTCAGGTTGTGAACAACAATATTAACAATATTCTGTACCTTTGAATGTTTCACCTTCAGGTTGTGAACAACAATATTAACAATATTCTGTACCTTTGAATGTTTCACCTTCAGGTTGTGAACAACAATATTAACAATATTCTGTACCTTTGAATGTTTCACCTTCAGGTTGTGAACAACAATATTAACAATATTCTGTACCTTTGAATGTTTCACCTTCAGGTTGTGAACAACAATATTAACAATATTCTGTACCTTTGAATGTTTCACCTTCAGGTTGTGAACAACAATATTAACAATATTCTGTACCTTTGAATGTTTCACCTTCAGGTTGTGAACAACAATATTAACAATATTCTGTACCTTTGAATGTTTCACCTTCAGGTTGTGAACAACAATATTAACAATATTCTGTACCTTTGAATGTTTCACCTTCAGGTTGTGAACAACAATATTAACAATATTCTGTACCTTTGAATGTTTCACCTTCAGGTTGTGAACAACAATATTAACAATATTCTGTACCTTTGAATGTTTCACCTTCAGGTTGTGAACAACAATATTAACAATATTCTGTACCTTTGAATGTTTCACCTTCAGGTTGTGAACAACAATATTAACAATATTCTGTACCTTTGAATGTTTCACCTTCAGGTTGTGAACAACAATATTAACAATATTCTGTACCTTTGAATGTTTCACCTTCAGGTTGTGAACAACAATATTAACAATATTCTGTACCTTTGAATGTTTCACCTTCAGGTTGTGAACAACAATATTAACAATATTCTGTACCTTTGAATGTTTCACCTTCAGGTTGTGAACAACAATATTAACAATATTCTGTACCTTTGAATGTTTCACCTTCAGGTTGTGAACAACAATATTAACAATATTCTGTACCTTTGAATGTTTCACCTTCAGGTTGTGAACAACAATATTAACAATATTCTGTACCTTTGAATGTTTCACCTTCAGGTTGTGAACAACAATATTAACAATATTCTGTACCTTTGAATGTTTCACCTTCAGGTTGTGAACAACAATATTAACAATATTCTGTACCTTTGAATGTTTCACCTTCAGGTTGTGAACAACAATATTAACAATATTCTGTACCTTTGAATGTTTCACCTTCAGGTTGTGAACAACAATATTAACAATATTCTGTACCTTTGAATGTTTCACCTTCAGGTTGTGAACAACAATATTAACAATATTCTGTACCTTTGAATGTTTCACCTTCAGGTTGTGAACAACAATATTAACAATATTCTGTACCTTTGAATGTTTCACCTTCAGGTTGTGAACAACAATATTAACAATATTCTGTACCTTTGAATGTTTCACCTTCAGGTTGTGAACAACAATATTAACAATATTCTGTACCTTTGAATGTTTCACCTTCAGGTTGTGAACAACAATATTAACAATATTCTGTACCTTTGAATGTTTCACCTTCAGGTTGTGAACAACAATATTAACAATATTCTGTAAATTTTAATGTTTCACCTTCAGGTTGTGAACAACAATATTAACAATATTCTGTACCTTTGAATGTTTCACCTTCAGGTTGTGAACAACAATATTAACAATATTCTGTACCTTTGAATGTTTCACCTTCAGGTTGTGAACAACAATATTAACAATATTCTGTACCTTTGAATGTTTCACCTTCAGGTTGTGAACAACAATATTAACAATATTCTGTACCTTTGAATGTTTCACCTTCAGGTTGTGAACAACAATATTAACAATATTCTGTACCTTTGAATGTTTCACCTTCAGGTTGTGAACAACAATATTAACAATATTCTGTACCTTTGAATGTTTCACCTTCAGGTTGTGAACAACAATATTAACAATATTCTGTACCTTTGAATGTTTCACCTTCAGGTTGTGAACAACAATATTAACAATATTCTGTACCTTTGAATGTTTCACCTTCAGGTTGTGAACAACAATATTAACAATATTCTGTACCTTTGAATGTTTCACCTTCAGGTTGTGAACAACAATATTAACAATATTCAGGTTGTGAACAACAATATTAACAATATTCTGTACCTTTGAATGTTTCACCTTCAGGTTGTGAACAACAATATTAACAATATTCTGTACCTTTGAATGTTTCACCTTCAGGTTGTGAACAACAATATTAACAATATTCTGTACCTTTGAATGTTTCACCTTCAGGTTGTGAACAACAATATTAACAATATTCTGTACCTTTGAATGTTTCACCTTCAGGTTGTGAACAACAATATTAACAATATTCTGTACCTTTGAATGTTTCACCTTCAGGTTGTGAACAACAATATTAACAATATTCTGTACCAGGTTTGAATGTTTCTGTAAATTTTGAACCTTCAGGTTGTGAACAACAATATTAACAATATTCTGTACCTTTGAATGTTTCACCTTCAGGTTGTGAACAACAATATTAACAATATTCTGTACCTTTGAATGTTTCACCTTCAGGTTGTGAACAACAATATTAACAATATTCTGTACCTTTGAATGTTTCACCTTCAGGTTGTGAACAACAATATTAACAATATTCTGTACCTTTGAATGTTTCACCTTCAGGTTGTGAACAACAATATTAACAATATTCTGTACCTTTGAATGTTTCACCTTCAGGTTGTGAACAACAATATTAACAATATTCTGTACCTTTGAATGTTTCACCTTCAGGTTGTGAACAACAATATTAACAATATTCTGTACCTTTGAATGTTTCACCTTCAGGTTGTGAACAACAATATTAACAATATTCTGTACCTTTGAATGTTTCACCTTCAGGTTGTGAACAACAATATTAACAAAATTCTGTAAATTTTAATGTTTCACCTTCAGGTTGTGAACAACAATATTAACAATATTCTGTACCTTTGAATGTTTCACCTTCAGGTTGTGAACAACAATATTAACAATATTCTGTACCTTTGAATGTTTCACCTTCAGGTTGTGAACAACAATATTAACAATATTCTGTACCTTTGAATGTTTCACCTTCAGGTTGTGAACAACAATATTAACAATATTCTGTACCTTTGAATGTTTCACCTTCAGGTTGTGAACAACAATATTAACAATATTCTGTAATTTGAATGTTTCACCTTCAGGTTGTGAACAACAATATTAACAATATTCTGTACTTTTGAATGTTTCACCTTCAGGTTGTGAACAACAATATTAACAATATTCTGTACCTTTGAATGTTTCACCTTCAGGTTGTGAACAACAATATTAACAATATTCTGTACCTTTGAATGTTTCACCTTCAGGTTGTGAACAACAATATTAACAATATTCTGTACCTTTGAATGTTTCACCTTCAGGTTGTGAACAACAATATTAACAATATTCTGTACCTTTGAATGTTTCACCTTCAGGTTGTGAACAACAATATTAACAATATTCTGTACCTTTGAATGTTTCACCTTCAGGTTGTGAACAACAATATTAACAATATTCTGTACCTTTGAATGTTTCACCTTCAGGTTGTGAACAACAATATTAACAATATTCTGTACCTTTGAATGTTTCACCTTCAGGTTGTGAACAACAATATTAACAATATTCTGTACCTTTGAATGTTTCACCTTCAGGTTGTGAACAACAATATTAACAATATTCTGTACCTTTGAATGTTTCACCTTCAGGTTGTGAACAACAATATTAACAATATTCTGTACCTTTGAATGTTTCACCTTCAGGTTGTGAACAACAATATTAACAATATTCTGTACCTTTGAATGTTTCACCTTCAGGTTGTGAACAACAATATTAACAATATTCTGTACCTTTGAATGTTTCACCTTCAGGTTGTGAACAACAATATTAACAATATTCTGTACCTTTGAATGTTTCACCTTCAGGTTGTGAACAACAATATTAACAATATTCTGTAAATTTTAATGTTTCACCTTCAGGTTGTGAACAACAATATTAACAATATTCTGTACCTTTGAATGTTTCACCTTCAGGTTGTGAACAACAATATTAACAATATTCTGTACCTTTGAATGTTTCACCTTCAGGTTGTGAACAACAATATTAACAATATTCTGTACCTTTGAATGTTTCACCTTCAGGTTGTGAACAACAATATTAACAATATTCTGTACCTTTGAATGTTTCACCTTCAGGTTGTGAACAACAATATTAACAATATTCTGTACCTTTGAATGTTTCACCTTCAGGTTGTGAACAACAATATTAACAATATTCTGTACCTTTGAATGTTTCACCTTCAGGTTGTGAACAACAATATTAACAATATTCTGTACCTTTGAATGTTTCACCTTCAGGTTGTGAACAACAATATTAACAATATTCTGTACCTTTGAATGTTTCACCTTCAGGTTGTGAACAACAATATTAACAATATTCTGTACCTTTGAATGTTTCACCTTCAGGTTGTGAACAACAATATTAACAATATTCTGTACCTTTGAATGTTTCACCTTCAGGTTGTGAACAACAATATTAACAATATTCTGTACCTTTGAATGTTTCACCTTCAGGTTGTGAACAACAATATTAACAATATTCTGTACCTTTGAATGTTTCACCTTCAGGTTGTGAACAACAATATTAACAATATTCTGTACCTTTGAATGTTTCACCTTCAGGTTGTGAACAACAATATTAACAATATTCTGTACCTTTGAATGTTTCACCTTCAGGTTGTGAACAACAATATTAACAATATTCTGTACCTTTGAATGTTTCACCTTCAGGTTGTGAACAACAATATTAACAATATTCTGTACCTTTGAATGTTTCACCTTCAGGTTGTGAACAACAATATTAACAATATTCTGTACCTTTGAATGTTTCACCTTCAGGTTGTGAACAACAATATTAACAATATTCTGTACCTTTGAATGTTTCACCTTCAGGTTGTGAACAACAATATTAACAATATTCTGTACCTTTGAATGTTTCACCTTCAGGTTGTGAACAACAATATTAACAATATTCTGTACCTTTGAATGTTTCACCTTCAGGTTGTGAACAACAATATTAACAATATTCTGTACCTTTGAATGTTTCACCTTCAGGTTGTGAACAACAATATTAACAATATTCTGTACCTTTGAATGTTTCACCTTCAGGTTGTGAACAACAATATTAACAATATTCTGTACCTTTGAATGTTTCACCTTCAGGTTGTGAACAACAATATTAACAATATTCTGTACCTTTGAATGTTTCACCTTCAGGTTGTGAACAACAATATTAACAATATTCTGTACCTTTGAATGTTTCACCTTCAGGTTGTGAACAACAATATTAACAATATTCTGTACCTTTGAATGTTTCACCTTCAGGTTGTGAACAACAATATTAACAATATTCTGTACCTTTGAATGTTTCACCTTCAGGTTGTGAACAACAATATTAACAATATTCTGTACCTTTGAATGTTTCACCTTCAGGTTGTGAACAACAATATTAACAATATTCTGTACCTTTGAATGTTTCACCTTCAGGTTGTGAACAACAATATTAACAATATTCTGTACCTTTGAATGTTTCACCTTCAGGTTGTGAACAACAATATTAACAATATTCTGTACCTTTGAATGTTTCACCTTCAGGTTGTGAACAACAATATTAACAATATTCTGTACCTTTGAATGTTTCACCTTCAGGTTGTGAACAACAATATTAACAATATTCTGTACCTTTGAATGTTTCACCTTCAGGTTGTGAACAACAATATTAACAATATTCTGTACCAATATTTTGAATGTTTCACCTTCAGGTTGTGAACAACAATATTAACAATATTCTGTATATTTGAATGTTTCACCTTCAGGTTGTGAACAACAATATTAACAATATTCTGTACTTTTGAATGTTTTACCTTCACGTTGTGAACAACAATATTAACAATATTCTGTACCTTTGAATGTTTCACCTTCAGGTTGTGAACAACAATATTAACAATATTCTGTACCTTTGAATGTTTCACCTTCAGGTTGTGAACAACAATATTAACAATATTCTGTACCTTTGAATGTTTCACCTTCAGGTTGTGAACAACAATATTAACAATATTCTGTACCTTTGAATGTTTCACCTTCAGGTTGTGAACAACAATATTAACAATATTCTGTACCTTTGAATGTTTCACCTTCAGGTTGTGAACAACAATATTAACAATATTCTGTACCTTTGAATGTTTCACCTTCAGGTTGTGAACAACAATATTAACAATATTCTGTACCTTTGAATGTTTCACCTTCAGGTTGTGAACAACAATATTAACAATATTCTGTACCTTTGAATGTTTCACCTTCAGGTTGTGAACAACAATATTAACAATATTCTGTACCTTTGAATGTTTCACCTTCAGGTTGTGAACAACAATATTAACAATATTCTGTAAATTTTAATGTTTCACCTTCAGGTTGTGAACAACAATATTAACAATATTCTGTACCTTTGAATGTTTCACCTTCAGGTTGTGAACAACAATATTAACAATATTCTGTACCTTTGAATGTTTCACCTTCAGGTTGTGAACAACAATATTAACAATATTCTGTACCTTTGAATGTTTCACCTTCAGGTTGTGAACAACAATATTAACAATATTCTGTACCTTTGAATGTTTCACCTTCAGGTTGTGAACAACAATATTAACAATATTCTGTACCTTTGAATGTTTCACCTTCAGGTTGTGAACAACAATATTAACAATATTCTGTACCTTTGAATGTTTCACCTTCAGGTTGTGAACAACAATATTAACAATATTCTGTACCTTTGAATGTTTCACCTTCAGGTTGTGAACAACAATATTAACAATATTCTGTACCTTTGAATGTTTCACCTTCAGGTTGTGAACAACAATATTAACAATATTCTGTACCTTTGAATGTTTCACCTTCAGGTTGTGAACAACAATATTAACAATATTCTGTACCTTTGAATGTTTCACCTTCAGGTTGTGAACAACAATATTAACAATATTCTGTACCTTTGAATGTTTCACCTTCAGGTTGTGAACAACAATATTAACAATATTCTGTACCTTTGAATGTTTCACCTTCAGGTTGTGAACAACAATATTAACAATATTCTGTACCTTTGAATGTTTCACCTTCAGGTTGTGAACAACAATATTAACAATATTCTGTACCTTTGAATGTTTCACCTTCAGGTTGTGAACAACAATATTAACAATATTCTGTACCTTTGAATGTTTCACCTTCAGGTTGTGAACAACAATATTAACAATATTCTGTACCTTTGAATGTTTCACCTTCAGGTTGTGAACAACAATATTAACAATATTCTGTACCTTTGAATGTTTCACCTTCAGGTTGTGAACAACAATATTAACAATATTCTGTACCTTTGAATGTTTCACCTTCAGGTTGTGAACAACAATATTAACAATATTCTGTACCTTTGAATGTTTCACCTTCAGGTTGTGAACAACAATATTAACAATATTCTGTACCTTTGAATGTTTCACCTTCAGGTTGTGAACAACAATATTAACAATATTCTGTACCTTTGAATGTTTCACCTTCAGGTTGTGAACAACAATATTAACAAAATTCTGTAAATTTTAATGTTTCACCTTCAGGTTGTGAACAACAATATTAACAATATTCTGTACCTTTGAATGTTTCACCTTCAGGTTGTGAACAACAATATTAACAATATTCTGTACCTTTGAATGTTTCACCTTCAGGTTGTGAACAACAATATTAACAATATTCTGTACCTTTGAATGTTTCACCTTCAGGTTGTGAACAACAATATTAACAATATTCTGTACCTTTGAATGTTTCACCTTCAGGTTGTGAACAACAATATTAACAATATTCTGTACCTTTGAATGTTTCACCTTCAGGTTGTAAACAACAATATTAACAATATTCTCTATATTTGAATGTTTCACCTTCAGGTTGTGAACAACAATATTAACAATATTCTGTACCTTTGAATGTTTCACCTTCAGGTTGTGAACAACAATATTAACAATATTCTGTACCTTTGAATGTTTCACCTTCAGGTTGTGAACAACAATATTAACAATATTCTGTACCTTTGAATGTTTCACCTTCAGGTTGTGAACAACAATATTAACAATATTCTGTACCTTTGAATGTTTCACCTTCAGGTTGTGAACAACAATATTAACAATATTCTGTAAATTTTAATGTTTCACCTTCAGGTTGTGAACAACAATATTAACAATATTCTGTACCTTTGAATGTTTCACCTTCAGGTTGTGAACAACAATATTAACAATATTCTGTACCTTTGAATGTTTCACCTTCAGGTTGTGAACAACAATATTAACAATATTCTGTACCTTTGAATGTTTCACCTTCAGGTTGTGAACAACAATATTAACAATATTCTGTACCTTTGAATGTTTCACCTTCAGGTTGTGAACAACAATATTAACAATATTCTGTACCTTTGAATGTTTCACCTTCAGGTTGTGAACAACAATATTAACAATATTCTGTACCTTTGAATGTTTCACCTTCAGGTTGTGAACAACAATATTAACAATATTCTGTACCTTTGAATGTTTCACCTTCAGGTTGTGAACAACAATATTAACAATATTCTGTACCTTTGAATGTTTCACCTTCAGGTTGTGAACAACAATATTAACAATATTCTGTACCTTTGAATGTTTCACCTTCAGGTTGTGAACAACAATATTAACAATATTCTGTACCTTTGAATGTTTCACCTTCAGGTTGTGAACAACAATATTAACAATATTCTGTACCTTTGAATGTTTCACCTTCAGGTTGTGAACAACAATATTAACAATATTCTGTAAATTTTAATGTTTCACCTTCAGGTTGTAAACAACAATATTAACAACATTCTGTAATTTTAATGTTTCACCTTCAGGTTGTGAACAACAATATTAACAATATTCTGTAAATTTAATGTTTCACCTTCAGGTTGTGAACAACAATATTAACAATATTCTGTACCTTTGAATGTTTCACCTTCAGGTTGTGAACAACAATATTAACAATATTCTGTACCTTTGAATGTTTCACCTTCAGGTTGTGAACAACAATATTAACAATATTCTGTACCTTTGAATGTTTCACCTTCAGGTTGTGAACAACAATATTAACAATATTCTGTACCTTTGAATGTTTCACCTTCAGGTTGTGAACAACAATATTAACAATATTCTGTACCTTTGAATGTTTCACCTTCAGGTTGTGAACAACAATATTAACAATATTCTGTACCTTTGAATGTTTCACCTTCAGGTTGTGAACAACAATATTAACAATATTCTGTACCTTTGAATGTTTCACCTTCAGGTTGTGAACAACAATATTAACAATATTCTGTACCTTTGAATGTTTCACCTTCAGGTTGTGAACAACAATATTAACAATATTCTGTACCTTTGAATGTTTCACCTTCAGGTTGTGAACAACAATATTAACAATATTCTGTACCTTTGAATGTTTCACCTTCAGGTTGTGAACAACAATATTAACAATATTCTGTACCTTTGAATGTTTCACCTTCAGGTTGTGAACAACAATATTAACAATATTCTGTACCTTTGAATGTTTCACCTTCAGGTTGTGAACAACAATATTAACAATATTCTGTACCTTTGAATGTTTCACCTTCAGGTTGTGAACAACAATATTAACAATATTCTGTACCTTTGAATGTTTCACCTTCAGGTTGTGAACAACAATATTAACAATATTCTGTACCTTTGAATGTTTCACCTTCAGGTTGTGAACAACAATATTAACAATATTCTGTACCTTTGAATGTTTCACCTTCAGGTTGTGAACAACAATATTAACAATATTCTGTACCTTTGAATGTTTCACCTTCAGGTTGTGAACAACAATATTAACAATATTCTGTACCTTTGAATGTTTCACCTTCAGGTTGTGAACAACAATATTAACAATATTCTGTACCTTTGAATGTTTCACCTTCAGGTTGTGAACAACAATATTAACAATATTCTGTACCTTTGAATGTTTCACCTTCAGGTTGTGAACAACAATATTAACAATATTCTGTACCTTTGAATGTTTCACCTTCAGGTTGTGAACAACAATATTAACAATATTCTGTACCTTTGAATGTTTCACCTTCAGGTTGTGAACAACAATATTAACAATATTCTGTACCTTTGAATGTTTCACCTTCAGGTTGTGAACAACAATATTAACAATATTCTGTACCTTTGAATGTTTCACCTTCAGGTTGTGAACAACAATATTAACAATATTCTGTACCTTTGAATGTTTCACCTTCAGGTTGTGAACAACAATATTAACAATATTCTGTACCTTTGAATGTTTCACCTTCAGGTTGTGAACAACAATATTAACAATATTCTGTACCTTTGAATGTTTCACCTTCAGGTTGTGAACAACAATATTAACAATATTCTCTATATTTGAATGTTTCACCTTCAGGTTGTGAACAAGAATATTAACAATATTCTGTACCTTTGAATGTTTTACCTTCACGTTGTGAACAACAATATTAACAATATTCTGTACCTTTGAATGTTTCACCTTCAGGTTGTGAACAACAATATTAACAATATTCTGTACCTTTGAATGTTTCACCTTCAGGTTGTGAACAACAATATTAACAATATTCTGTACCTTTGAATGTTTCACCTTCAGGTTGTGAACAACAATATTAACAATATTCTCTATATTTGAATGTTTCACCTTCAGGTTGTGAACAACAATATTAACAATATTCTGTACCTTTGAATGTTTCACCTTCAGGTTGTGAACAACAATATTAACAATATTCTGTACCTTTGAATGTTTCACCTTCAGGTTGTGAACAACAATATTAACAATATTCTGTACCTTTGAATGTTTCACCTTCAGGTTGTGAACAACAATATTAACAATATTCTGTACCTTTGAATGTTTCACCTTCAGGTTGTGAACAACAATATTAACAATATTCTGTACCTTTGAATGTTTCACCTTCAGGTTGTGAACAACAATATTAACAACATTCTGTAAATTTGAATGTTTCACCTTCAGGTTGTGAACAACAATATTAACAATATTCTGTACCTTTGAATGTTTCACCTTCAGGTTGTGAACAACAATATTAACAATATTCTGTACCTTTGAATGTTTCACCTTCAGGTTGTGAACAACAATATTAACAATATTCTGTACCTTTGAATGTTTCACCTTCAGGTTGTGAACAACAATATTAACAATATTCTGTACCTTTGAATGTTTCACCTTCAGGTTGTGAACAACAATATTAACAATATTCTGTACCTTTGAATGTTTCACCTTCAGGTTGTGAACAACAATATTAACAATATTCTGTACCTTTGAATGTTTCACCTTCAGGTTGTGAACAACAATATTAACAATATTCTGTACCTTTGAATGTTTCACCTTCAGGTTGTGAACAACAATATTAACAATATTCTGTACCTTTGAATGTTTCACCTTCAGGTTGTGAACAACAATATTAACAATATTCTGTACCTTTGAATGTTTCACCTTCAGGTTGTGAACAACAATATTAACAATATTCTGTACCTTTGAATGTTTCACCTTCAGGTTGTGAACAACAATATTAACAATATTCTGTACCTTTGAATGTTTCACCTTCAGGTTGTAAACAACAATATTAACAACATTAATTTTAATGTTTCACCTTCAGGTTGTGAACAACAATATTAACAATATTCTGTACCTTTGAATGTTTCACCTTCAGGTTGTGAACAACAATATTAACAATATTCTGTACCTTTGAATGTTTCACCTTCAGGTTGTGAACAACAATATTAACAATATTCTGTACCTTTGAATGTTTCACCTTCAGGTTGTGAACAACAATATTAACAATATTCTGTACATTTGAATGTTTCACCTTCAGGTTGTAAACAACAATATTAACAATATTCTGTACCTTTGAATGTTTCACCTTCAGGTTGTGAACAACAATATTAACAATATTCTGTACCTTTGAATGTTTCACCTTCAGGTTGTGAACAACAATATTAACAATATTCTGTACCTTTGAATGTTTCACCTTCAGGTTGTGAACAACAATATTAACAACATTCTGTAAATTTTAATGTTTCACCTTCAGGTTGTGAACAACAATATTAACAATATTCTGTACTTTTGAATGTTTTACCTTCAGGTTGTAAACAACAATATTAACAACATTCTGTAAATTTTAATGTTTCACCTTCAGGTTGTGAACAACAATATTAACAATATTCTGTACCTTTGGATGTTTCACCTTCAGGTTGTGAACAACAATATTAACAATATTCTGTACCTTTGAATGTTTCACCTTCAGGTTGTGAACAACAATATTAACAACATTCTGTAAATTTTAATGTTTCATCTTCAGGTTGTAAACAACAATATTAACAACATTAATTTTAATGTTTCACCTTCAGGTTGTGAACAACAATATTAACAATATTCTGTACCTTTGAATGTTTCACCTTCAGGTTGTGAACAACAATATTAACAATATTCTGTACCTTTGAATGTTTCACCTTCAGGTTGTGAACAACAATATTAACAATATTCTGTACCTTTGAATGTTTCACCTTCAGGTTGTGAACAACAATATTAACAACATTCTGTAAAGTTTAATGTTTCACCTTCAGGTTGTGAACAACAATATTAACAATATTCTGTACCTTTGAATGTTTCACCTTCAGGTTGTGAACAACAATATTAACAATATTCTGTACCTTTAAATGTTTTACCTTCAGGTTGTAAACAACAATATTAACAACATTCTGTAAAGTTTAATGTTTCACCTTCAGGTTGTGAACAACAATATTAACAATATTCTGTACCTTTGAATGTTTCACATTCAGGTTGTGAACAACAATATTAACAATATTCTGTACCTTTGAATGTTTCACCTTCAGGTTGTGAACAACAATATTAACAATATTCTGTACCTTTGAATGTTTCACCTTCAGGTTGTGAACAACAATATTAACAATATTCTGTACCTTTGAATGTTTCACCTTCAGGTTGTGAACAACAATATTAACAATATTCTGTACCTTTGAATGTTTCACCTTCAAGTTCTGAACAAGAACATTAACAATATTCTGTACCTTTGAATCTTTCACCTTCAGGTTGTAAACAACAATATTAACAACATTAATTTTAATGTTTCACCTTCTGGTTGTAAACAACAATATAACAACATTCTGTACCTTTGAAGGTTTCACATTCAGGTTGAGAACAACAATATTAACAATATTCTGTACCTTTGAATGTTTTACCTTCACGTTGTGAACAACAATATTAACAATATTCTGTACCTTTGAATGTTTCACCTTCAGGTTGTGAACAAGAATATTAACAATATTCTGTACATTTGAATGTTTTATCTTCAGGTTGTAAACAACAATATTAACAATATTCTGTACCTTTGAACGTTTCACATTCGGGTTGTGAACAACAATATTAACAATATTCTGTACCTTTGAATGTTTCACCTTCAGCTTGTGAACAACAATATTAACAATATTCTGTACCTTTGAATGTTTCACCTTCAGGTTGTGAACAACAATATTAACAACATTCTGTAAATTTTAATGTTTCACCTTCAGGTTGTGAAGAACAATATTAACAATATTCTGTACTTTTGAATGTTTCACCTTCAGGTTGTGAACAACAATATTAACAAGATTCCGTAAATTCTAATGTCTCGCCTTGAGACTGTGGAGGACAATAACTGTATAATTTGCATTTTAATGCTTTATCTCAATCTATTAAAACGTTTAAAGTATATAAATTGAAATTTCTTTCATTCTTGTTTTAACATAAACGTTTCAGCATATTATAAAGTTTAAATGCCTATTTTGTTGTTTTCCCAAAGTGACAATAATGTTGTAAGGAATTCGAAGGATTTGGAAAGAGGCTATAAATAAACCAATTTTGGTTTATTGTTGTACCTGTATTAATAAATGCAATCAAACATCTTAGCACGCCCTCTACATTCTTACACTCAGTTACACAACCCCTTCAAACATATGGTCAGCTATCGGTCAGTTACCTCTTTCTTTCTTTTTGAACCTGACGATGACCGAAGAAGGTCGAAACGTTGTTTGCTCCTCTACATAAAAAAATTTCTCAACTCAAACTAACCGTTTTTACATATATATAGACTTTCGCTACGTTTTTTGTTTTTAATAATTTAGGCTGTTCACAAGATTGATCGAATGACATAATCCTGTACTTTAACTACTAGCAGGCCTGAATTTTGTACTTAGATCTCAATCAGGATGTGCAACAAATCGCGAGTGCTAACATAAATTCCATTAATGTATGAAAAGTCAGTAATAAGACGAAATGGAAATATATTAACACAAACTAATACTTAAACAACTTCAATCACATTTCGTGGTAAAATAAATTAATAGAAGTAGCTGCCACGTATTATTTACTTGTACAAGAATTAAACACTCTCTGATTTATGTTTAAACACTTTTACAGTTTCAAACGTTACAGGAGAGGTTGTTGTAACTGGTTCCTCTTGTTAGGAAGGCTTATTATTATTATGTAATCAAAATCTAGATAAAATGCAAAGGAAGACGTTTCATGTTTTGAGTTTCAAGGTCCATTATTTATCTTGTGTTCGTAGATAAAGTGATAAGTGTAAGAGGATCACACTAACGTTACAACATCAGTTACTTACGTACAGCAATTTCTGTCTCCTTCATCGAAATACGACCTCAGAGTTCTCAAAACTGGGAAGTCGCTTATGGAAGTCGCTTAATGTTTTTCTAGTTGTCTACTAGCAGAGGTGGACTGAGGCTGGTTAAGTTTATGAGCCGTTAAAACCCGATTTCTTAGCTTAATAATGCACAATTTTATTCCACTTAAAAATAAAACACTTACTGAAACGGAAGTCACCTATAATTGCTACGTTTTAGGCATTTTCTATTTTTACTGAAATTGTCGCCTCTATGTGTAGAATGTGGCTCAACCCTAGGTTAGAGCTACGAATTTCGATACTAGCATGTCGGACATGAATCTGTATGATACTATAAAACATTTCTGACAGCTTAGCTGTAAGCGCGTTGTAAGAAGAACAGTCGATTCCTTCAGTTTGAAATTAGAGAGGATAGCAGATAACATAAATAGTTCGTGTTTCTTTGAATATAATGGGTCATGTGTGCTCTGTCCACAGAGAGGAATCGAACCTCATACTTCAACGTTTGGTTTGTTTTTTCTTATAGCAAGGCAACTTCAGGCTATCTTTTGTGTCCATTTGGGAGAAACGAACCCCTGATTTTATTTTAGTTTTAGTTTTCTTTTCTTAATCAAATTATTTTTTAAAATAAAATTCAGTTCATATTTTAAAAATTGTTTTTTCCGCAAAATATTAGTTGTTTTTATCTATGGTGTTGTCAATTGTCGTTTACACCCCACTGTAAACCTATATTTATATTTACACTAGCAGAGAACCGCAAAACAACTGCGGTAAGTTTTTTTATCTTTATTGCAAAAGTACTTCTTTAAATACAAGATTTCTAGAATAACGCAAAATAATCATAATCGCAGATACTGGTTTCATTAAGTCCACTTGCCTTAGGCCTAACATTAGTTAAACCTTTAATTAATAAGTAAGGCCTATATTCGATGAAGAGATAAATTAACAGTTTAACTTATGAACGTCTTTTCCATTTAGTTAGGACTAAACTTTACCATACACCATACTTAATACTATCAACAAATAAACTTACCATGTTATTATGCGACCTAACTTTAGACCTTTTTAAAACTTTGATAAGTTTTTATACTTTATTATACAAATGTCTGCTGAAGTATATTTACATTCGCCTTTTGTTTACAATGTCACAATCGCATTTATATAGCAAGGTGCGTACGCATTTCCAAGATAAAACAATTAAGCGTTATTATAACAGATAAGATTTGAAATGAATAAGATTTTTAATGAAATATAACTATTCTAATAATCGAAAATTTAAATATAAGCAATTTTTTATAACATAATTCGTTAAAAATAATTTTCTCTTCATTCATTGTGGTATGTTTTCAAGTTGATCAGTGTGTCATAATGCAATGTGAGCTACGTAGTGGTATAAGATTTTGGGTTAGAAATAAAATGGATATATATATATTTACCTAGTTGTAAAACATTCTGCTCGGTCAATAATATTTTTCGTCTCGAGTCACTAGTGTTTCCAGTTGCCCGCTTTGTGAGTCTGTCCTTGGATTGGAGTTAAAATGTGACGGGCCCGGCATGGCCAAGCGCGTAAGGCGCGCAACTCGTAATCCGAGGGTCGCGGGTTCGCACCCGCGTCGCGCCAAACATGCTCGCCCTCCCAGCCGTGGGGGTATTATAGTGTGACGGTCAATCCCACTTTTCGTTAGTAAAAGAGTAGCCCAAGAGCTGGCGGTGGGTGGTGATGACTAGCTGCCTTCCCTCTAGTCTTACACTGCTAAATTAGGGACGGCTAGCACAGCTAGCCCTCGAGTAACTTTGTGCGAAATTCCCAAACAAACAAAAAAAAGAGTTAAAATGTTTCGACTTTTAAATGTCAGACTAATAAATGGATACCCTAAAGTGTTGTTATTACTGCAAAGCCTAATTAAAATTAATTTTATCCATCTATAGAATAATACATTAGGACTTGGAATAAATTAATATATTTGGTCAATGAGATAATTATTTGTGCTGTTTGAGCAGCAAAATCAAAATATCATCAGAATATCAAAATGACTCTATATCTTAGTCTTAAGTTTTTTCTAAATTGTTTTTAGAATTCAAAATGGACTCTTCGGGTTCTTCACACCAAAGGTGCTGAAGATTTATTGCTGTCCTTCGTAATCCCTCAGACATCGTTACCCTAGGACTAGGTGAAAATATTTATTTTTAGAATAAATCCACATTGAAAAATGCCCTGTGTCCATTAATCAGAATCGAACCCAGGATTTTAATGACGGAAGTTCGTAAACATCTCGCTGTCTCACCATGTAAGTAAGTGAAAAGTATTTCTAGAGTCTAAAGAATTGTGCATGAGTTTGTACCAAATTGAAATCGTCCTATTAGCTCAATTAATGTAGTGTTAAAATAATATTTTCAAACATTCGATATTTAATATCAAACTGGAGCTATAGCGCTCTTATGGTATTTCTTTAAAACTTCGGCCACACAAAGAACAATTATCGAGAATCTGGAGAAAATTATGCTTGGTCGATTTTGTCAGTTGACATCATATTGGCGCCATTTTAGCAAAAACCAAACAAACAAAAAAACACCCAAATCTTAAACTTGTGTAATGGTTCATTTAAGACGTTGTTGCTACCCTAAGATTAAGTTAAAATTATTCTTAGACATCTAAGGAATAATTAACGGAAGTTCTACAAGTTTTATATATTCTAACCTAGCATGCACTGAACGATAGGCCTAACATTTTGTCAAGTGGCATCATATCGGCTCCATTTTAACAAAAATAAAAACCAAGTCTTAAATTTGTGTGATGGTTTTTGTTTAAAATGTTGTCGCTACCATGAAATTACGTTAAAATTGTTTATAGACATCTAAGGAATAATTAATGGAAGTTCTACAAGTTTCATGTTCTAACCTAGCATGCACTGAACGATAGGTCTAACACCATAAACAAATATTAATAAATAATATTCATATATTATTCTAACTCCTATACCTATATCACTTTTATTTATCGAAACACGCAACAAATATTCTTAAAAATAAAGAAGCAGAATCTCTGACCAATAAATTCACGAATTCAGTAATCAATTCTAACTCGCGGTTTATTATAAGTGTGTGTGTTTTCTTACAGCAAAGTAACATCGGGCTATCTGCTGAGTCCACCGAGGGGAATCGAACTCCTGATTTTAACGTTGTAAATTCATAGACTTATCGCTGTACCAGTAGGGGGACGGTTTATATTGTTGAAATCATTTATTAAAGTTTTACTCCAGACGTTTGGCATATACCGAGTTACGCCAAAACTCTCCAATAAAAACAAAAAATCACCTGTCTAAAACGGCGCTACCGAGGATAGCAAAGAAATGTCTGGCAGAATAGATCTTAAATTGTGAAAAGAGAGAGAGAGAGAAAACAAATAACAGTGAAATTTCACAAGTCACAAGCCAGTAATTGTTTTTATATTTTGTTACAAGTTACGCCTGAAGTTACATGTTTAATTTCTTTCGCGTAAAGCTACACGAGTCATGTTGTGCTAGCAGTTCTTAATTTCGAGCTGAAAGGCTAGAGGTAAAACAGCTAGACGACAACGCTTTGTTTATTCTAATCTAATATTTGGTTTTGACCATCACTTGTATAACACGTCCACTAACTTAAGTGTAGACTATAACTTTTTTTTTTCAGCAAAAAAAGTCTCAAACACTTTCTGTGAGACCCATAGTAACCGCTCTGCATGTCTTTCGTGGAAAATAACTAAAATCGTACAAAGTATACATTAACTGAGAAGCAAGGTAAGTTTTAAACCAAATAATTCTTAATTCCTTAGCACAATTTTGAAAGAAGTCGCTTTTCTTTAGAGGGAAAATCTTTAAACATATATACTGTTAAAGGAGTATAACATTTACATCTGAAAATGGTGGAATAAAAACACCGAAACGTATGGAATCATTTTAAGCCTAGTTCCTGTTAAAATAAATTATTTATTCTGTAATTGTTTTGGCGTTGTACTCCTTTTAACGGAATATATGTACATATTGCACATGTACCATGGCCAAGTGTGTTAAGGCGTGCGACTCGTAATCTGAGGGTTGCGGGTTCGCATCCCCGTCGCATCAAACATGCTCGCTGTGGGGACGTTATAATGTTACGGTCAATCCAACTATTCGTTGGTAAAAGAGTAGCTCAAGAGTTGGCGGTGGGTGGTGACGACTAGCTGCCTTACACTGCTAAATTAGCGCAGATAGCCCTCGAGTAGCTTTGCGCGAAATTTAAAATAAACAAATTACGTTTATTTAAATTAATATAACATTTAATTAAATTAATATTAAGTCATTTTTATGGTAAGAAAATTGTAATATTAAATTATTTCTTGCTGGTAGGGAGATTTTAAAATTATATCACTTATAAGTGGTTGAGATATTTTAACTAAAATCAATTTTAATTACTTGGGAGATTTAAAAGTTTAAAATCCGTGGAACTTGTGTATATTTTAAAATCCACAAACGAACATTTCATAACACATAAACAAATCATTGTTCTAACCGATCAGTGGCACAGCGGTTTGTTTGTTGACTTACACCCCCAGAAACTGGGTTTCGATTGTTTCAGCGGGCAGACACAGATAGGCAATGATGTAGCTTTAAACTTACGCCGTTCAACGTTGTTTTACGTCATCTTCAAGAGTGTGAACAGTTACTGTGTATTGTTTCAGTACAAAATTTAACAAAAACAATCAAAAACTTGTTTACAACTCAATAAAGAAAATAACTCCATCTACATACTTTATAATTTGATAACTTTATTTGTTATCAGGTTATTTTTGTTGTGGTTCTGTGTTTTCTCTGATACTTCTAGCAGTCATATTCGGATTAGAGTAATCATGTGACTATGGCTTTTGCACTTGTATAGAAATAGCAACTGTTTTTCACGTTCTCGAAGATGACGTGAAACCACGTTGAAACATGTTGAGTGACTTTCACAACCCTTGATCAGCTTAAATAGAGATTTTAATCATGAATTATAAAAGGTTTTCGTTTGTGTATTTTTATGTTAACTTATTTTTTAAATAAGTTTTACCAGTGGTGGATTTTTAAATCAAATAATTTTTAATTACTTATAACATTTTTAAACGCAGTAATTTTAACAAATGGTTTTGTTAAATGAAATCACTTTTCACTAGCTGGGATATTTTAAAAATTGAATCACTATTTTAACTAGTGGGGAGCTTTTAAAATAAAATTGTTTTTTGGTGAGTGCTTAAACAACGATTTTGCAATTGGGGATATTTTAAACACAATACGTTGTAGTATTATTCATAACTTCTTCGGATATTTAAAGCCGAAGAAAATATTAAATCATTCTTAACTAATAGAATATTTTAAGTTGAAGTCATTTATAATTAGTGAGCAGATTGGTAAATGGAAATCTTGTTAACAACTAACACGTTTTTAAATCGTATAATTTCAGTTTATCTAAAAAGTTTATAACATCAAAATATCTTTATTAATGAGGATAATACTAAATAGAAAAAAAATGTTAGCTGATGGGATATTTTAAAATGTAATTACTTTTAACTATTGAAAATATTCTCTATTACTTTATTTTTAAATAGCGACGCTTTGGTTGTTTGTTAAATTTCACGCAAAATCTACTCGCAAAAGCTACCTGCACTAGCTGTCCCTAATTTAGAAGTGATAGGCCAGAAGGTAGGTAGTTAGTCAATACATCCCACTTTCTACTCTTTTGATACTTTAATCGATTAAACAGACTGAATATTACAACCACAATTAGAAGGGCGAACATCATAGGTGATAGAATTCGAACTCATGGCTCGCAGATTGCAAGTGACGTGACCTCCAGGCCACGAATAACAAATTAACCTTTAAACAGAAACTTTTCCAGTTTGGTTGACAGAAAATGGTTAATCTATACCATTTTAAATGCTTCAGAGTGAGAAAGTTTGAAAAATAAAAGTCTTTTTTACGCTCCAGGTGGTAAAGTAGGACGAATAGAAGTGTAAAAATACCTTCTGAACAATTCATTGTTTGTTTATGTGTAGAAAACACAATTGAACACACTCACACACACAAACAATTGCAACACTTTCAGATTAGCTTTTCTTTATCCCTAGATAAACGGATAAGTTTTCTCTCCCCGTTTAACGGATTAGATTGTCCCCCCTGTTTAATGGATTAGCTTCTCTTTTCTCCCACAATAGCGGATTAATTTATCTCATTCCCGAGTTTATCGGTTTCCCTTGTCTTCCCCCAGTTTAACGTTTACGAGAAACGTATGTAAATAATTGCTAAACTTACTTTAAACTGAAAAACAGAGCAAGTATTGACGTAGTCGCTCGCATCTCCAGGACTTACTGTTGTTGCCATAACGACAGAGTAAAAGTTCGACCTACATATTTTCCTAGTAATCATGGAACCCCAACGTTCAATGCGGTTTTCCAACTTCAGAAATTGAGTTTAGATGAACTTAGGTTATTTATTATACGCCGATGAATATGGTCACCGCTCGTGGAAATGTATCAGCTAGAACTTCTAACACTAGTTATAATGTGACACAAGTATTCGAGTAAAGGATGTTTCGATATGGGTGGAGACACCCTAACTGTTAGGGAACCATTTCGATATGGGTGTACACACACGCTAGCAGGAAGAAGGGTTTACAAGAGACTGGTCAACTCACCTGGATTTTCTGTTGTATAAACGAAACGTATGATTTTGTATAAGTGGAATGTTACAATGAGAGACTGGAGCAATAGAATACTGATATATTGAGTTATTGTACCAAAATGTATGATATAAACTCGTTACACTATTGTGTATTGCAACAGTATTATACTGAAGTATTGTATCGGTAGTTCTATGATAAAGTAATGCAGTACTGACAGAAGGGGGATACTGGACCAGCAGTGAATTATTTCAACATGACAGTGTTACAATGGGCATTGTAGCAACGTGATGTTGTAGCAGGAGGAAATTGTTTAATATTTAAATTATTTATAATGTAAATTCATCTTTCGAATACGACTTTTTTATCATGAAGTAATAAAATTAAAACAAAATGGATACGTAAGAATAAGATATTTTTCACAAACATTACTTTTAAAATCAATATTTGTAAATAGTCCTAGAATCCTTTATTATAGGAAATAAACAGAAATATATATAAGATCGGTAATTCAAAATAACGTTTTGAATTAATTAATTTCAAACAAACCGTTCCAGATAACGGTAATGAACAGAACTAATTAACATCTCATGATCTCATCATGATTTAAAATAGACGTTTTCCACATCTATCCAACATTTCACAGGATTTAAACGGCGTTCGCTTCTATTTATAAACCTGATTTAAATTCATAAAGGGCCCTCATTGGTAACTATAACCTTAAATGTATAAATAGCGCTTGTTGGTATTTACAACACTAAGTGTATAGATGGCGCTCGTTGTTATATTTTGGTTTGGTTTGTTTTGAATTTCACGCAAAGCTACACGAGGGCTATCTGCGCTAGCTGTTCCTAATATAGCAGTGTAAAACTAGAGGGAAGGCAGCTAGTCATTACCACTCATCGCCAACTCTTGGGCTACTCTTTTACCAAAGAATAGCGGAATTGATCTTCACATTATAACGCCCCCACGCCTGAAAGATCGAGCATGCTTGGTATGACGGGGATTCGAACCCGCAACCCTTGGAGTACGAGTCGAGTGCCTTAACTACTTGGCCATGTGTTATGTTTTGGTTTGAATTTCGCGCAAAGCTACACTAGTTCTATCTGCACTAGCCGTCTCTAATTTAGCTTTGAAAGACCAGAGGGAAGGCAGCTAGTTATCACCACCCACCGCCAATTCTTGCGCTACTCTTTTATCAAGGAATAGTGGGATTGAATGTATATTATAACGTCCCAACTGCTGAAAGGACGAGAATATTTGATGTGATATGGATTCGAACTCATGCCCCTCAGATTGCGAATCGAGCGCCCTTGATATCTACAGCCATAAATATGGAGGTGATATATATAACATCCACGCCACTTGTTCGTCTTTATAAACCTTACTTAAATCTATATAGGACGTTCATTGGTATCTATAAATGTACAAAGGACGTTATTTTGAATTACATTGGTATGTATTTGTGTTTTTTTAAATACTAAAGCCACATGGGGCTATCTGTTGAGTCCACAGAGGGGAATCGAACCTCTGATTTTAGCGTTCCAAATCTACAAACTTACCGCTGTACCAGCTGGAGACGAAGTGCATTCATTTCCTTTCTGTCTGTATGCCGATAAGGATCCAAAGTAAGTTGTTCTCAAACATGTAATTTACCTTAACATAATTTCCTAATTATTATTCCAGGTCAAATTGAATAATATAATTTATTATTTCAGCCTTTTAATTATTTTATTTCCTAATTAATACTAGAGTTCATAAATTTGAATTTTTAAAATTTTATAATGTGAGAAATTTCGATTTAAATCTGCAAATTGAGTTTATTGAAAAACATATATGACATTTTACAAAAAGAATAAGGGTTTATCTCATCACTTGTGTGAACACATATGTAACTTGTACTCAACAAACGTTCCTGTTCTAAATACCGGTAACAGTTTCTACTAGTCTCAGAAATTGTTGTGGATAATCACGTGATTTCGGGTTCTTTGTTCTGTTAAATAATATCATATTGCTGTGAACGCTAACAAAAAATTAATTTTCCCAACTTTATGAAACAGATATAATTATTACGAGATACAAGTTCCAATTTATTAATACAAAATAGATTTTATTTACCATATATATTTTAGCCCCATCTTACGACAAGTTCGATAAATAGTCGCTCCTACGCCACACGTCGCAGATTTGACGTGTCTAATTTCATGGTTACTACTTGGTTGTACGTTCGATTGCATTCGATTTTACCGTTCATGTTTAAAAGGCATGTCCGTATTTAAAGTACAAATTAGTGATAATAACCTTCGTCGGTAGGAAACCTTTCTGTTTATTTATATAACACTTAATAACAGTTCACACTACATACTTGTAAACTTAACACTTACACTTAATATTAAATAACAGTTCACTCTATGTATTTGTTAACTTAACGCTTACAGACTTACTACTAAATAACAGTTCACTCTCTGTTTTTGTAAACTTAACACGTACAGACTTAGTACTAAATAACCGTTCACTCTGTGTATTTGTAAACTTAACGCTTACAGACTTAGTACTAAATAACCGTTCATTCTGTATATTTCTAAACTTAACACGTACAGACTTAGTACTAAATAACATTTCACTCTGTGTATTTGTAAACTTAACACGTACAAACTTAGTACTAAATAACATTTCACTCTGTGTATTTGTAAACTTAACACGTACAGACTTAGTACTAAATAACATTTCACTCTGTATATTTGTAAACTTAACACGTACAGACTTAGTACTAAATAACATTTCACTCTGTATATTTGTAAACTTAACACGTACAGACTTAGTACTAAATAACATTTCACTCTGTATATTTGTGACTTTTATTTGAACTGTAACAAGATGTTCTTCTTTACATTGTTTTCATTACATACATTTATTTAGAACTAGAAAACTTTTAAAACGAACAGATTTAATAGATTAGATTACAGAGCTTTACCACAAGGAACAGATAATGTCATATTTGGTTTCAGTTAGAGCACTGAATGAAATCCAGATGTAACACTGGCACATCTGCAACGTGGAAGTGATTGTAAGTATTACCATAGCACACAGAAACACACACAAGTCTTATCGACAAAGAACATATTGCCGAGAAAATGGGAGGATTCGAAGTCTTGGGGGCTTATATTGCATCTATATAAGTATGGTTTATATTCTACTTAGATAAGTATTAATGTATGCTGACTGACCGTAACATGTTTAGTTACCGATGTATAATTTGCGTTTTAGTTTAACGTGTAACCTTTTAGCATATAAAATTTTTGCTAAGGTTGTTCTCCACCTACACTGCAGCCTCATAACTTTTACTTGGGTTTGTTTACAAGTTATGCCATGTTTACAAGGTTACTAAACATGTGGTATATCTGTGTCCAATATAGTAGCGAAGTTCTTTATTGTTGTTGTTTCAAGACTAATTGTCAGACTTTAGATATGATTTGTGTCCTTGTTTTAGCTCAAAGTTACACAACTAGTAATTCGTGCTCTGTCCACCACCAGATTTGAATGTTGTTTGAGGGCATATTAGACAATATAAATATGGCACTGAGAAACAGGAAGACTTAGTTCTGTCCTGAAAATCTATAGGAAAATATTTATGAAAGATATTTGTGGCATTTGACCCCCTCTACTCACAGAATACGTTTTGCACATTCGTGAAAAAGAGGGGTTAGGGAGTGTGAAGATTAGAACACACACACGAGATCTAAGTACAATATCTGAATTCTCACTTTCTTTTAATTTCGCGCAAAGCTACTCAAGAACTATCTGTACTAGCCATTCCTAATTTAGCAGTGTAAGACTGGAGGGAAGGCAGCTAATCATCACCACCCACCGCCAATTCTTGAGCTACTCTTTTACCAACGAATAGTGGAATTGACCGTCACATTATAACGCTCCAACGGTTGAAAGGGCGAGCATGTTTGGTGTGACAGGGATGCGAACCCGCGACCCTCAGATTACGAGTCGCACGCCTTAACCCACCTGGCTATGCCGGGCCGAAAGACCTTCAGCTGTTATCTACTTTCTTTCACAGACGGTAATATAATCTTACCGTATATATAAGGAGTTTTACGTCGACTTTTACATGCTTCGTGAAACAATTCAATTTTGCCAAATTCAATAAAAAAAACTTTTGAATATTTTACTTTTCCACAAATCCTGGCATGCCCAGGTGGTTAGGGCGCTCGACTCGCAATCTGATGGGAATGGGTTCGAATCCATATCACATCAAACATACTCGCCCCTTTTAGCAATGGGGACGTTATAATGTGATGGTAAATCACACTATTCGTTGGAAAAGAGTAGCCCAAGTATTACACTGCTAAATTAGGGACGGCTAGCTCATACAGCCCTTATGTAGCTCTGCGCGAAATTAAAAAAAGGTGTAATTTACCTTTTTACTACACAGCATGCAGCTTTTGTATTGTTAAATTAACTAGTGTGTGATACATCTACTACTAAGAGGAAACTACGTATTTTGAACCGTATTAAAATATTCACAAGTTGATTTATGTTTTGTGTTCTTTTGTACTCGCACATTTCTCTCTGTAAAATCTCTGTTGTACGTTTGTTTTAGAGGAAAGTCACACAGGGTTATCCAACCTGCCCCCTGCAGGGAATCAAACTTCTGATTTTAGTGTTATAAGTTCTTAAAATCACTGCTCTTCCACTGGGTTACACACAAACAAATCTCTTATGTAAGTTATAATATATACTTATATATATATTAGTCTATAAGTGGTGATATAGTTCGTATGAGCAGGTGTTTACGATTTTACCTATTTATATCTATATACTTGCACCTGCCAGGTGAAAGATAATCGTAGTTTTCATGAGTAATGCAAATATATACACCCTAGTGCAAATTAATTGAAACAAGACGGAAAATTACGATTTTTTTCAAATTTTTCAAATTCATGATATGACCGCCTATATTTTTCAGAAGATGATTAATTCGCTTTGGCATCGAGTCCACGAGTTGACTGCAATCTTTACTAATTATTGGATCGCGGTTCCACATTTCAATTATGCCTCAATTAGCTTATCTTTCATAGTACAGTCTTTTCCCCGAAGTCTTTCTTTACAAATCGCCCAAAGATTTTCAATAGGATTTAAGTCCGGAGAGTTTCCAGGCCAGTCCAGCACCTTTATTCGCGTTGTAGTCATAAAATTCTTCACAAGTTTCGATGTGTGTCACGGAGCCAGATCTTTTTTGAAAAATGCCAGATCCATCTGGAAATCTCTTTTTCAATTCTGGAACGACTCTTCTCTGCAAAAATTTGATGTACTGTGGTCCTCGCATCATACCTTCTACGATATGTTAGCCTCCGATGCTATTGTAGCTGAAAAAAGCTCCAAAACATCTTCTTCAAGAGATGTTTTACGAACTGATTGATGTGAGATTCTCGAAGTTTCTTACCTGGAGATCTGCGAACATGCAGCCTTCTTTGACCCTGTACGAAGAAATGAGCATCGTCACTAAATAACACCTTCCTCCATTGTTCTTGCGTCCGGTTCTTGTATTTCAGACCCCACTGATACCGTTTTTACTTAATTGAGTTAGTAAGAAGTTGTTTTTTGACTGGTCTCCTTGCCCTTCTAACGCAATTTCGAATGAAGTAATATTCTTCGAAATTTCGTCATGTATCCCAAAAATAGATCAACCGTACTGCAAAACACAGCTAATGACGCCATCTGTGTGAAAAAATGACTATTAAAGGAAATCAGCGGGTCCAGCGAGCCTACACCGGCCGCCATGCCGAAAATATTGTAAAATGACCATTTGTTTCAATTAATTTGCACAAGGGTGAATATATATATGTACCCAAGTTCAGTTGGGATTATTTCGGAATACTAGTAACTGTAAATTAATTCTAGGAATTCGCTTATATTTCTCTATTAAAATTATTAGGTTAAAGCTAACAATCTTAAAATGAAAATGAACTGAATAATAGTCATTCGACTTTAAAAATTTATATTTTAAAATACACTCGATCAAACTAGTTCCACTTAATGCCAACGGAGGGCACTAGCTACTCAGTATGAGGTACAGTTAATTCTGGTCGTGCGTAGAGCTACACGAAGGGCTATGCTGTGCTTTGTCCGATGCTATCGTTATACACATTTGGAGACACTTTACAGGAGAAAGAAATAAATGATAAAATTCTTGCTTTATGTTTTAACTTTCTAAACAAAGTCAAGTGGTTTTCTAAAGGATAATGAGAGTTAGAAGACTTCTTAGGAACTACTTTTAATGGAAGAAGGTTAACAGTTAGAGTACATTTAATATTTCTTTTAGCTTCCTAATGGTTTTTGATAGTTCATATGTGGTAATATTCAAAATTATTTGCTTTCATTCATAGATTAAAGACGAATTCGGGAACCAGTTGTTGTTGTAACGTACGCATTGTCTTTCCACCAGAGCGAATTGAACTTTACATTTTAGGGTTATAAGTCTGTAAACTTACAGCTGATCTACTAAGGAGAGGAATTCCTTGGATAACTTATTTTATAAGCATACAAGTACTTTTGAAACCAAGTCCAAATTAAGTGTGTATTTTTCTTATGGTAAAGCCATATTGGATTATTTGCGGTTTTTACCGAAGGGAATAGAATCTCTGGTTTTTAGCACGGAGAATATTACTTAAGTAAAACTTCACCAGACCACAGATTTTTTTTTTAATTCGTCCCTCATAATTATTCCATTATGGATCTAAAATTTAGAGTCTAAAAACAGTATATCATTCGTTAACCACAAACTGCTGCCCAGGAGTCCATTCGTATAACGCCAGAACTTCTCAGCTGGGCTGGACGTGATGACAGCCAAAAATTTACTCAAAATGTGATTTTATAACACGTACGATTTTAGGTACACCTTGCCTATCATTACGTCCAGCACAGATGAGGAGTTATGGTATTGACGAAAGGCCACCTGATCAACTATGCGTCGCTGACATACAAAAAAAGTCAAATACTATTTCTAAACCACTGCCCTCAAATTTTCAATATAGTAAAAGGAGAGTAGAAACGGAACATCTTCATTTTAGACGGATTTTTATCATAGATTTCAGGATTTTCATTTTTCGACACTGTGACTAAAATTTCCTCACAAGTTCTCAAAGTTCAATAGTAAATTTTTTATGGAACAATAATCTTAAACGTTTCAATAACGTTTGCACTATAAGCGTTTGATAAATTTTAAAAATGTGTAAAATGTACGTGTCGTGTATCCCTAAGACTCGCGTGCGTCCTAAATTTTCAAATACTAACCTAAGAGAAAGCAACGGTCCAGAGGTACAATCCATTACGATGGTTTTCAACGGTTCTTCGAGCAAATAAATGAATTGTCTCTCATGTCTTATAGCACGTTTACAAATGAAAATGTGCAGTGTGTTCAGTATCTCCAACCTCGGACTTTTCCACCCGTTTGTCAATAAATTAAACACTTGACCACAAAGGTTTAGGATCGATCATAAATAAGGAATGAAATCACCAAAGCATCGCTATATATATATATATATATATAGGCACGACATTTTAACACATTTCAAAAGCATTTATAAAAACATTATATCAAAAACTGTGGACAGGGCATTGCTTCTGGCATACAGCATAATGCACTAATAAAGTAAAGATGTAGAAATAAATCTGAGAACATGATGTATGAAAGGATGTTCGTGTGTAAAGATACAGTTACCAAAACATACAATATAATAAACTGTATGTACATAGAAACTGAGAACAGAATGCACAAGTTGTTATAAAACCAGAATGAGACGTTGTGACATGGGCTTGAGTTCGGATGTATTCAAACTCAACTTTTTGAAGCATACCATCTATATATAAATAATGTCATTGAAAATTATGTTCAGTAATAAATACGGGAAATGTTTCCTGCAATGTCTGTTTGTTATCACAGATGTTAAAACTGAAGAAAGATTTACACGCGATTTTAAAATAAAGAAGGTTTTGAAAACGAAATATGAAATAGTATTGTTGACGAGTTGATTATTAGTTGAAACCACGTGTTTAAAGATTTCACAATATTGACCGACAGGTAAAGTGGACAGGACATGCCATCTAGCGCTGCATATTTCTTCAGGATTTAATAAATAAAATACTTCGTACAACCTTACGTTACTTATAGCGGTAATCGATATAAAGGTTACTGATCGCGTTAATCGATCAATTTCTGTCGAGTTTAGCAGAAAGGAAATTTTTCTGCTTCAGCGAACAATCACTTTAAATGATTTCTTTTTCCTCAGCGATTGGATCTCAGTTATCTTCAGTGGCCTGGAATATTATCATGGTGAGGAATCTGGGTTTCAAGCTGGATTGTATTCGATATTACAGATCTTTAGTATGTCAGGTATTAAAGATATTTAATATGTTGGATATTACACATCTTTAGTATATGTTGTATATCACACATCTTTGATATGATATACATTACACATCTTTAATATGTTAGATATTACACATCTTTTGTATATGTTGTATATCACACATCTTTGATATGATATACATTACACATCTTTAATATGTTAGATATTACACATCTTTTGTATATGTTGTATATCACACATCTTTGATATGATATACATTACACATCTTTAATATGTTAGATATTACACATCTTTAGTATATGTTGGATATCACACATCTTTAGTATGATAGATATTACACATCTTTAGTGTGTTAGATATTACACATTTTCAATACAGTAGATATTACACATTTTTAATATATAAGGTATTACACATCTTTAATATGCTAGATATTACACATGTTTAATATGTTTGGTATTACACATTTTTGAAATTGTAGATATTACACATCTTTAATATGATAGATATTACACATCTTTAATATGATAGATATTACACATGTATAATATGCTAGATATTACACATCTTTAATATGTTGGATATCACTCATCTTTAGTGTGTCAGATATTAAACATATTTAATATGTTAGATATTACACATCTTTGAGTAGATGTTGGATATCACTCATCTTTAACATAGTAGATATTTCACATCTTTAGTATGTTAGATATTACACATATTTAATATGGTAGATATAACACATTGTTTGTATGTCAGATATTAAACATATTTAATATGTTAGATATTACACATCTTTAGTATATATTGGATATTACTCATCTTTAATATGGTAGATATTACACATTTTTAGTATGTTAGATATTACACATCTTTAATGTGGTTGATATTACACATGTTTAATATGTCATATATTACACATTTTTAGTATATCAGATATTAAACATATTTATATGTTGGACATTAGACATCTTTAGTATGTTGGACATTACACATCTTTAATATGTTAGATATAACACATTTTTATTGTGTCAGTTATTGCAAATTTTTGATTTGTTAGATATTACACATCTTCAGTATATGTTGGATATCACACCTCTTTAATATGTTAGATATTACACATTTTTAGTATTTTAGATATTACACATTTTTAATATGGTAGATATTATATATCTTTAATATATTAGGTATTACACATCTTTAATATGCTAGATATTACACATCTTTTATATGTTTGGTATTACACATCTTTAATGTGGTAGATATTACACATGCTTAATATGTTAGATATTACACATGTGTAGAATATGTTGGATATCACACATCTTTAGTATATGTTGGATATCACACATCTTTAGTATATTTGGATATCACACATCTTTAATATGGTAGATATTACACATTTTTAATATGTTAGATATAACACACTTTTTAATATGTTAGATATTACACATCTTTAATATGTTGGATATCACACATTGTTAATATGGTAGATATTACACATCTTTAGTATGCTAGATATTACACATTTAATATTGTAGGTATTACACATGTTTAATATGCTAGATATTACACATCTTTAATATATTAAGTATTACACATCTTTTATATGTCAGATATTAAACATATTTAATATGTTGGATACTACACATCTTGAATATGTTGGATACTACACATCTTGAATATGTTAGATATTACACATCTTTAATATTTTAGATGTTACACCTCCGACCATAATGTATTTTCTCCTTCTCTTTATTCTGGTAGTTGTTTTGGTATAAGGTTAGTGTTTCCTGAGAAATATTAACTTCAATGGGCGTTCGAAGACTAAACAGTCCTCCTTCAATCCCGCACTTTAAATTCGAATCTTCAATATATTGCACATTACTTATCTCCAACAGCTTCAAATATACACTATTCATTTTAGGTTTCGAACAGCAGGCAATATTTAAATCTGGTCATTTTACGTTTCTAACAACAATCAGTATATGAGTCTGGTTATTTGATGTTTCTAACAGTAGTGTATGAGTATGATTGTTTTACATTTTTAACAGTAGTCAGTGTATGAATATAATTGTTTGTCTTTTCTAACAGTAGTCAGTGTATGAATATGATTGTTTGACGTTTCTAACAGTAGTCAGTGTATGAATATAATTGTTTGTCTTTTCTAACAGTAGTCAGTGTATGAATATGATTGTTTGACGTTTCTAACAGTAGTCAGTGTATGAATATGATTGTTTGACGTTTCTAACAGTAGTCAGTGTATGAATATAATTGTTTGACGTTTCTAACAGTAGTCAGTGTATGAATATGATTGTTTGACGTTTCTAACAGTAGTCAGTGTATGAATATGATTGTTTGACGTTTATAACAGTAGTCAGTGTATGAATATAATTGTTTGTCTTTTCTAACAGTAGTCAGTGTATGAATATGATTGTTTGACGTTTCTAACAGTAGTCAGTGTATGAATATGATTGTTTGACGTTTCTAACAGTAGTCAGTGTATGAATATAATTGTTTGACGTTTCTAACAGTAGTCAGTGTATGAATATAATTGTTTGACGTTTCTAACAGTAGTCAGTGTATGAATATAATTGTTTGACGTTTCTAACAGTAGTCAGTGTATGAATATAATTGTTTGACGTTTCTAACAGTAGTCAATGTATGAATATAATTGTTTGTCTTTTCTAACAGTAGTCAGTGTATGAATATGATTGTTTGACGTTTCTAACAGTAGTCAGTGTATGAATATAATTGTTTGACGTTTCTAACAGTAGTCAGTGTATGAATATAATTGTTTGTCTTTTCTAACAGTAGTCAGTGTATGAATATGATTGTTTGACGTTTCTAACAGTAGTCAGTGTATGAATATAATTGTTTGACGTTTCTAACAGTAGTCAGTGTATGAATATAATTGTTTGTCTTTTCTAACAGTAGTCAGTGTATGAATATGATTGTTTGACGTTTCTAACAGTAGTCAGTGTATGAATATAATTGTTTGTCTTTTCTAACAGTAGTCAGTGTATGAATATGATTGTTTGACGTTTCTAACAGTAGTCAGTGTATGAATATGATTGTTTGACGTTTCTAACAGTAGTCAGTGTATGAATATAATTGTTTGACGTTTCTAACAGTAGTCAGTGTATGAATATAATTGTTTGACGTTTCTAACAGTAGTCAGTGTATGAATATAATTGTTTGACGTTTCTAACAGTAGTCAGTGTATGAATATAATTGTTTGACGTTTCTAACAGTAGTCAGTGTATGAATATAATTGTTTGACGTTTCTAACAGTAGTCAGTGTATGAATATAATTGTTTGACGTTTCTAACAGTAGTCAGTGTATGAATATAATTGTTTGACGTTTCTAACAGTAGTCAGTGTATGAATATAATTGTTTGACGTTTCTAACAGTAGTCAGTGTATGAATATAATTGTTTGACGTTTCTAACAGTAGTCAGTGTATGAATATAATTGTTTGACGTTTCTAACAGTAGTCAGTGTATGAATCTATTTATTTGACGTTTGAACAAACTTTATTCACGTCATCAACATGGTATTTACTCACATTAAGTATCTTGTTTTTTTTATATTTACATTCATAGTATTGCTAGGCCTAAGATATAAAATTTAGATTACTGTTCAGGAGTAGATTCTGATACTACTTACTTTCTGTATTCAACACCAGGCCCAGATTCTGTTAATACTTACTTTCCATATTCAACACCAGGCCCAGATTCTGTTAATACTTACTTTCTGTATTCAACACCAGGCCCAGATTCTGTTAATACTTACTTTCCATATTCAACACCAGGCCCAGATTCTGTTAATACTTACTTTCTGTATTCAACACCAGGCCCAGATTCTGTTAATACTTACTTTCCATATTCAACATCAGGCCTAGCTCCTGACAATTATCCCTTAGGTTATTATTCAGATCTATGTCTTATTTCTAGATTAACTTTCAGGGGTACAGGGTGTTCGAAAAGTCACTGTGCACTTATATATTTATTAACAGACGTATTTCGATATAGAATACAGGAGGTAAATATGAATGACAATTATAAACAATGTTGAGAGTGACCCCCGTTGACATCAATACAGGCCTGGATCCTTCTTATTTTGTTTCTAAACACCGCTATCAGTTGCTGGCTTGAAATAGACTGAATAAAATGTGATTACAAAACAGCACAGTGACTTTCCGAACACCCTGTATAATAAAAAGTATTTTCAAGTCTTGCCATCAGACTTACGTTATTATAGCTATTACTTTTAAATATAACTGTCAGACCTACGTCCTAAAATGTGCCATTCCAAATATGGTCATCTGCTTCCATTCTCTGGTGCTCTATTATTTAATTATCGTACATAACACTTTTACCAGTGTTTTCTAGAACCTATATATTTTTATACACTGTTACAGAGGATACGTTTTATCTATTGTTTCTCATTTCTCCACTGGAAATTTGCGAAATTAAAACACTAAACTGTGGGGATGTATTCCCCTTGGTGCACACAATTTTGCTGTAAAACGAGCAAAAAAAAATCCTTAACTGTACCACAAAGGTAGTATAACAACGCTATTCTTTTTTCACTGAGAGAGAATCGATATTTCAGACTTGTAGCGTTGACCCATTTTACAAGAAGTCTGTAGTGTGCCTGGGCTTGTGTACGTTTGTCTAGGGTCAGGTGAGGTTAATAAAACTACAAAATTGGTTAGATAAACGCTTTTGTGAGAGTTGTTTTTGTGTGTGTGTGCTTTTTTAAAGAATGGAGTTGAGAAATAGCGCTTTCGGAAATTTGCAGAAAAGACCTTTCTACGGAAATACTAGCTGTTTAGGGTTCACTGAATACGGCGTGACCAAAAGTGAGTTCAAAAATGAAAACTCAAATATGTTATTTTATGTAAATACGTGTGAGTGAATAAAATTTTCGTCTCACATTTTCAATTAGCTGAGTACAATCATACATAAAGAGTAGTTTTGGAAATGAATGAAGAAAAACATAATTAACACACATTCACAAAGAGCGAATATACCAAATTAAAGACCAGTTTATCATTAACAAAATACAACAAGTAAAACGTAATTAATCGTATTGTGAATTATTATTTTGTGAGTAGTGTTGACTAGTTGCCTTACCTCAAGTATTATACTGCTGAATTAGAAATGGCTTGCGCAAATGGCCCATGTGTGAAATTCAAAACAAACCAAAACAAATTTGATTTAATAAGTTATCACTGTAATATCGTGAAATATCGTTCAAAATATCATACCTTACTAACAATAATAGTCATGTTCCTTTGTTAATTTTTGATATATGCATTATTCACAATAATATGGTCAAGTTCTTTTGTTAATAGGCCTGGCATGGCCTAGCGCGTTAAGGCGTGCGCTTCGTAATCTGAGGGTCGCGGGTTCGCGCCCGAATCGCGACAAACATGCTCGCCCTCCCAGCCGTGGGGGCGTTATAATGTGACGGTCAATCCCACTTTTCGTTGGTAAAAGAGTAGCCCAAGACTTGGCGGTGGGTAGTGATGACTAGCTGCCTTCCCTCTAGTCTTACACTGCTAAATTAGAGACGGCTAGCACAGATAGCCCTCGAGTAGCTTTGTGCGAAATTCCAAAACAAACAAACAAATCTTTTGTTAATGTTTGATATATACCTTACTCAAAATAGTACAGTTAAGTTCTTTTGTTAATCTTTGATATATACCTTACAATAATACAATTAAGTTATTTTGTTAATGTTTGATATATACCTTTACTCACCATAATACAGTCATGTTCCTTTGTTAATGTTTGATATATACCTTATTCCCAATAATACAGTCATGTTTTTGTTAATGTTTGATGTATACCTTACTTACAAATAACACAGTCATGTTCTTTTGTTAATGTTTGATATATGCCCATATAACCTAATGTTCATATATGCTGGTTGTTTGAACGTTTAGCCACCTTCAGATACAGGAAGGATTTTGAACTTTATTCTGTATAAGCTGTTCGTGTGTTCAGCCACCTTCAGGAAAAAAAGAACAAACTTCACCTAACGTACATTGTTTATCTGTTCAGCCACCTTCAGGTAAACAGAACAGACATCACCTAACGTACACTGTCTGTTTAGTCCCCTTGAGGTAAACAGAACAAACATCACCCAACGTAAATTGTTCGTGTGTTGAGCCACCTACAGGTACACAGGTTGTTTGCAGAACTCACAATAATCAGTACAACAAGAAGCCAGACATGTGCAGTAACAAGAATTACTAATCCTCAAACTACCCCCTCTTTAATGATATTCTAACTACCGAAGGTTCGACCTTAATCTTGCACGTGTACACAAGTTTTATTTCATTTATCTGTCAATCATCTCTTTGTTTTCTTCCTCGTTCTATCAGTCAATTCACAAACTTGTATCTTTCTGTTTGACATGCAACGTTTTTGATAATGTTTATTTGATAGATTGTAATTTATAATACATTGGTTATTTTAAGATATTCCGTCTACATTACATATATATGAGAACCACAAATCGCCCATCTTAATATACCTGATGTATTTCATTACGACATTTATACTGAAGGATAAGTGCTACTGGTCAATAACTTCTTTTAATTGGTTCCTGTTACATGTTTAACAAGGTACTCTATCACTACATAACTTGTTACATGTTTAACAAGGTACTCTGTCACTACATAACTTGTTACTATTACATGTTTAACAAGGTACTCTATCACTACATAACTTGTTACATGTTTAACAAGGTACTCTGTCACTACATAACTTGTTACTATTACGTTTAACAAGGTACTCAATCACTACATAACTTGTTACTGTTACATGTTTAACAAGGTACTCTGTCACAACATAACTTGTTACTGTTACATGTTTAACAAGGTACTCTGTCACTACATAACTTGTTACTGTTACATGTTTAACAAGGTACTCTATCACTACATAACTTGTTACTGTTACATGTTTAACAAGGTACTCTGTCACTACATAACTTGTTACTGTTACATGTTTAACAAGGTACTCTGTCACTACATAACTTGTTACTGTTACATGTTTAACAAGGTACTCTATCACTACATAACTTGTTACTGTTACATATTTAACAAGGTACTCTATCACTACATAACTTGTTACTGTTACATATTTAACAAGGTACTCTATCACTACATAACTTGTTACTGTTACATGTTTAACAAGGTACTCTATCACTACATAACTTGTTACTGTTACATGTTTAACAAGGTACTCTGTCACTACATAACTTGTTACTGTTACATGTTTAACAAGGTACTCTGTCACTACATAACGTGTTACTGTTACATGTTTAACAAGGTACTCTGTCACTACATAACTTGTTCCTGTTACATGTTTAACAAGGTACTCTATCACTACATAACTTGTTACTATTACATGTTTAACAAGGTACTCTATCACTACATAACTTGTTACATGTTTAACAAGGTACTCTGTCACTACATAACTTGTTACTATTACGTTTAACAAGGTACTCAATCACTACATAACTTGTTACTGTTACATGTTTAACAAGGTACTCTGTCACAACATAACTTGTTACTGTTACATGTTTAACAAGGTACTCTGTCACTACATAACTTGTTACTGTTACATGTTTAACAAGGTACTCTATCACTACATAACTTGTTACTGTTACATGTTTAACAAGGTACTCTGTCACTACATAACTTGTTACTGTTACATGTTTAACAAGGTACTCTATCACTACATAACTTGTTACTGTTACATGTTTAACAAGGTACTCTGTCACTACATAACTTGTTACTGTTACATGTTTAACAAGGTACTCTGTCACTACATAACGTGTTACTGTTACATGTTTAACAAGGTACTCTGTCACTACATAACTTGTTACTGTTACATGTTTAACAAGGTACTCTATCACTACATAACTTGTTACTGTTACATATTTAACAAGGTACTCTATCACTACATAACTTGTTACTGTTACATGTTTAACAAGGTACTCTGTCACTACATAACTTGTTACTGTTACATGTTTAACAAGGTACTCTGTCACTACATAACTTGTTACTGTTACATGTTTAACATGGTACTCTGTCACTACATAACTTGTTACTGTTACATGTTTAACAAGGTACTCTATCACTACATAACTTGTTACTGTTACATGTTTAACAAGGTATTCTATCATTATATAACTTGTTACTGTTACATGTTTAATGAGATACTCTGTCAGTACATAGCTTACTGTTACATGTTTTACGTGGTACTCTGTCAGTATGTACGTCTTGTTATTGTTACATGTTTAACGTGGTGCTCTGTTATTATGTATATAGTTTGTTACTGTTACAGGTTGCACGAGGTATATTCTCTGTACTAACCATTTCTCTGCTTATCCATGCTGCGAACATTTTATTTTATTGGTTTATTTTGTTGTCATCCGCTCATGAGCAGCAACGTATCACGTGCGCGCGAGCAGCTGGTTCGGACAACAAGCTGCGAACAATGGTTTGAGTCAGCGCATACCTCAGAGTGTACGGAGATAGGATGAACACTCACTGCTCGTTGTTAGTTTGTATGTTTTTACACCACACATGATAGAAGTCTTGGAAAGACAGTCTCACTGAGAGGTTGATCATGGAATGTTACAAACCCTTACGTCGACTGTGTTCATTAGTCAGTCGCACTAAACGATATATTACTACAGCCCGGGCTCCGCGCCAAGTTGGGGACCGACAGGTTTTGAACACGCCGTGGCTAGTGGTCACGGCGTTAGCTTCAGCCATGGCATTTGGTGATTTTGTGGTCATCGGTCAAGTGTCAGCGACTGTAGCCGGACCTGGAATCATTCCGTCTCTTCTGATAGCCCTGGTAGCTAGTTTGCTTTCTGGTAAGTAGTAATATCCCTTGGAACGGAGTGGTTTAGAGTCAGTGACGTATCTTGTTTGTGTTAAATGCCTTAGAAAGTGTCAATAGATAGTACTGCGACCCTACAAAGACTATTCTATAATACAATTATACTTGTATTTATTTCATACACGTGATTTCACGTGTTCGATATTTCCATGAAACTCAGTCCATTCAAAGTTCATAAATATTTATATATTACTTCATGTAACATTAAAACATACCTTCTCTTAACCTTGTTGGCCCGTAGCAACAGCACTTAGAACACCTGTTTGTAAACAACCAAATGTGGGTTGGTTGTAGTAATCGTTGTTTAGCAACAAATCATAGCTTGAAAACTGCGACGGAGAACAGCTGCGTTCTGCAGGAAAGTTATTTTTCAGGTTTTCACGAAATAAACCAAAACACTTATAGAGTGGAAAACAACTTCCATATAACTAAGAGAAGCATATACATATTGATTCCATCGTCTTTTGGTTTCAGTTTTGATATTAAACATCATGTTATTTCTAATAAAAAAACATCCCCATTGTGTGTTTAGTTTCAGTTTCGATATGTTACTTAAATCGGGGCCAAGCTTACAGTTTCTACGGTTTAGAAAGTGTAAGCTCTTGGTTTCCTGTTTATTATACTTTCCTGTTTTCATTTAAACGTATAACCCGTAATGTCGCTCTTACCGAAGCCAAACGCTCTACAATAATTTTTATTATATCTAGTGTGATGCAGACATATCTATTCGTCAGCTAGAAGTAGCGAGCCCGGCTGTTATCGATCAGAGCAAGGAATGTGTGAGCAACAGAAACACTCAACAGTTTGACCTTTCTCAGTCGAGTAACTGTCGAAACGTTGAAGAACGTTTCAAGGCCGTTTCAAGTACTGGCATGTTGCTTAGCAACCTGAGTCAACTTCTCACTGCAACACTACAGACTCGGCGAAGTCAAGAACGTCGAGATCATGCTTCAAGTGTCGTTGCGTTGCTAAGCTACGTGTTATTAGATCACGGGTGAACAATAGGTAAAGAAACGTTGAGTGGGTGACCTACGTCTTACGTTCGGGAAAGAAATAAGTAATTTCTTATCTCCATTTTGAGTGTTCTTTTTGTTTGAATAATTGTTGACCATTGATTTTCGTTATCTTGACGCCATTAATTAAACAGAACATAAGGCGCTGCATAAAATAAACATCTACATTGTGAGATAATAGCTCCACCTTGGTCAGGCGTCGGAAGTGAGGTTTATTTTCCTATCGCACTTCCGCTTACATCTACTTCCGATATTAAAACTAGAGAAGTACATTGCCAGTCTTTACGTACAAACCCAGTTGTGTCCTGGCGTATGTGATTTGTATAGTACTGATAACATCCTCGATCCATGTGTCTTCTTGTCTATACATACTTTGTTGTACTAATATTTAGAGTCGTTTACTGTTGGCTACAGATACTTTGTTGTAGTAATATTTAGACACGTTTATTGTTGTCTGCAGATACTTTGCTGTAGTAATATTTAAACACGTTTATTGTTGTCTGCAGATACTTTGCTGTAGTAATATTTAAACACGTTTATTGTTGTCTACAGATACTTTGCTGTAGTAACATTTAAACACGTTTATTGTTGTCTGCAGATACTTTGCTGTAGTAATATTTAGAGTAATTTATTATTGTTTACAAATACTTTGTTCTAGTAATACTCAGAGACGTGTATTGTTTACAGATATTTTGTTCTAGTAATACTCAGAGACGTGTATTGTTTACAGATATTTTGTTCTAGTAATACTCAGAGACGTGTATTGTTATCTACAGTATGGGATGTTGTGTGTTATTTACAAACTTGTGCTGATAACGTTATCAACAATCTTCCTCGTATTTGTACATTGGTTGATACCAGTAACATATTTCTGAAACACTATGTAGTCTTATTCAGACAGTACATTCAGTAACTGAAACATTATTAGCTCACAACGGAATGATCGCTAGAAATAAATCTCAGCTAGAAGGACGTTGTAACCCATACTTTTCAAGCTGTTGAATGAATTTGTATTGTAATGTTTGCCAGTACTAAGTAAGAATTGTTTACTCTGTCTATATTAACAGTAGAATTACTTGTTTATTTGTTGTCAAGGTCAACGCTACATAATGGGCTGTCGGAACTGTGCCGACCATTATGGTCGAAATGTGATTTTGTTGTTAGAATATTAGAAAGATCAGACACACGATGTCATATCTTGTTTATAAAACTCCAAGTGAAGCGGGAACTTTCTATTGTTTCTCATATAATGGTTTTTTATCCACTGCAATTCTGATTTATTTTTTATTGTATCAACCGAAATAAGTGGATTGACTTTCGTATGACGATACGATACTTTGTTTGTTCACCTATGGTTGATGAGAGTGTTTATAATTGTAAATGCCAGATAGTGCGAAACATTTTGTTTTGCTCGGGTTAGCCTGAATGTTTATTTGTATATTCGCGGTAAACACCATTAATACGTAATGAGTTTTACTTTGGCTGTATTATGCTAGTTCTTCGTTATTTTCTTTGAGCTGAGAAAATGATTTAAATTTAACTGTTCATAGATGGCAGCATGTTATGACACTGTAGCTATCAAGACATAACTAGAGGATTCCGCCTTGTAGATTACCATGGTACAGCCCTTAGAAACTCAGCCTATAATCCTAAAGTGTCCCATTGGCAGGTTTCAGGTGGGAAAACAAAACTGAAACTTAACGTGAGGATGGAACACAACATTCTAAAGTAAAAGAATACCTTGCCAGAGGTAAGATCTCATCCAACCAATGAGATACAGACATCGACAACCAATATGTAGAGCTCCCAGAATTTCTCACATCAGTATTGTAAAAGTATCCATATCATCTACTGAGCCTTTTCTGAAATAGAAAGAGAAGCACCCATTTGTGTATGTTTTTTTTCTTTTAGCAAAGCCACATCGGGCTCTCTGCTGAGCCCACCGAGGGGAATCGAACCCCTGATTTTAGCGTTGTAAATCCGTAGACATTCCGTTGTACTAGCGGGTAGCAAAGCACCAACGTGTCACTAAATATCGCTATATGGGTGAAACGTCCAGATTGATGAAAGACTGGCCACTTTATATCAGGGAGGAAGGACTCCACCCGAAGTATTTGGTTCTTCCTTATTATTCGATTAATCCAAAAACAGGATTAATCGAATAATACAAAACTACCACAGTGTTGACGCTTAGACAATAAACAAACTGCACTGTTTTTTTCGTGATTTATAAGACCTAATGTAGCCAGTCTATCTTCAGTTGAGAAACCAACAATAAGGTCAACACTTTACTATAAAGTTACCACATTGATAGCTCATGTTAGCATGTTCCAGAAGACAAATAGCTAGTCGTGTATTGACTGCTCCATTGGAAGACTTCCTGTTGTAGATCTAGTAATTGTTTCTGTGAATAAACCGTTTTATCAGTTATTTCTTTATTTTCCATAATCTGTGTGTGCAAATTACATCGACGTAATACAAGTTAAGTTACATCATTTGTATAAATAACAAGCACTTGTGTGTAATCTTTAAAATTACAACGAATAACTAAAACCTACGTTTCTTATTTGTGTAAATATGAAATGTGATTTTTAATTGTTTGTGGTAAGCCTCATCTACTTTTTTATTCGTAATTTGTATTTATTATTATTGGTTTTTTATTAGATACGAGGTTACTGTGACTCAACATCTATATTAATTATATATCTCAAGACAGCTGGTATGAGTATTAACACTTTTATTAAAATAAAGTACAGGACAACATTTCGACCTTCTTCAGTTATTTTCAGGTTAACAAACTCTACTTTATTTTAATACCCATACCAGCTGTTTTGAGATACATTTTTACTTCAGGTGGGCTTCTTGTCATCACGAATTACTATATTTAATAATAATGTTTATTTGGTAAAGGTTTAGTTTTATATTTTTATTTATCGTGGTTTATTTTTTGTAAAAAGTCTAGTTTAGTTTTTTTTGTTTTAGTGTGTTATTTATGAAGGAAAATACCCAGTTTTCCTAAGGGGTTGGGTGAATTGTTTTACTTTTTAGCAAACCTATTATCCGAAACGATTCTTTTGTACCACTGTATTCGAACTTATTTGTCTTTATTCTGCTTTATGTGTGGTATTTACTTTGCACATTTTGATCTTCAGAGTAAAAAGAATTATTTTACTATTTTTGTTACACATTTTATTTTTGTATTTTATGTTTTTATAAGAGAAGACTTGTGTGTAATAAGTTTGATATTTTATATTTGTATTTTATGTTTTTATAAGAGAAGACTTGTGTGTAATAAGTTTGATATTTTATATTTGTATTTTATGTTTTTATAAGAGAAGACTTGTGTGTAATAAGTTTGATATTTTATATTTGTATTTTATGTTTTTATAAGAGAAGACTTGTGTGTAATAAGTTTGATATTTTATATTTGATCCTTAATTCCTATTTATTTTTATTTTTGCTTTTGCGATTTTGTATAATGGGATATATAATTTTTTTTATCAGTATATTGTGTTTAACTCCATGTTGAACATCCTGGTTTTATAAAGCTGGATTTCTTGTTGTTTTTGTGTTATTTTATTTTGTCGTAGTGACAATACAGCACATCAACTTCTCGACTAGATATGCAAATGTTTTGTTTGTTTTATTTTAAAAGTTGGGAGCAGCTGGAGTACCATACAGGTAAGGGTTACAGGAAGTGTATGGTGTGCAGGCATACTACATGTTTTCTACCCTTTATTTAGTATAAAACATTTCGTACGCATATAGTATATATAGTCTTCATACAGAATGTCGGTCCATAAAACATTAAACCTGACACCGTAATTACCTATTGACTTCTATCATTCAACTAGAGTATCACGTGTACTTTATCTTGGAAAATATTCTTGTAGAAATAGATATAACGTTTTTCAATTTCCAGATCATAACTGCAGGATACAACCTTACATATTTTAAAATGAGAAACATATGCCTGTGTAATTCCTACATTCAGAAGAGTATATCGTTATTTTCTCATATTTATATAGGCATGGGTTCTCAGAACAAAGCACACATAGAAGAGATTTAACCATATTTTTCTTTTTTGAGAACTTCCTAGTAAAGGTATCATGATACGCACTTGTTTAATTCATTTTTTTCTTCTGAGTGGTAAATATTGTCTATTTTATGTACAGTTTCTTTCTTTACTTCAATTCCAGTCAAGATCAGACTGACTCTGTAATTCATTTCAGTCTTGTTATTTTGTGGCTTCCACCCAATTACGATGAAAGAAAAATTAGCGTACCGGATAATAACATACATATACGTTATTGTAATTTTGACCACAGAAGTGTCTTGTACATATACATACAGATACAATGTTCATTTGTTTAGTTTTATCCTTTCAACACAAAAGTCTACCTGCTCATAGCCGTCCCTACTTTTTATCTAATAAACTAGATGGATAAATAGTCAACAGAGCCTACTGTCAACTCTGTGGTTATTATTCTATGAAAGAATAAATGGATTTGACCGTTAACCTTATAGCATGATCACGTTTCTAAAGTTCGGACAACATTTATGTTCTGTATATCCTCGAATTAAAAATATAAAATAAACCTAAAAATTGTAAATCCTTCGTTAAGTTTGCGTTCTACGAAAATTTCCTGTTATCATTAAGAAAGTGATGAGTTTTATAAGCAGATTCTGTTTAAATCTCAACTTCCTTTTTAAAATTTAAAGATAATGACATCACTGTGACGTTTTTTACGAGACTCGTTCAGTGGAGTAGAGACCCAGATTACTTATTGTGGTCATTACTACATGGAGAGTCAAGGACACATCTGCTGCTGCGATCTCAAGATTTTGTCAAAGAGATGTCATTACATTGACTAGTTCGAGCTTTCTTACAGAACAAACCTGCCTCAAATATCTCTTGTGGTTTTCCCAGATGTCTAAAACGTGTTTTCTATGTTTTTCTATTGATGTTTCAAACTTGCTTCTCTAGTGTTCTAGTGATGTGTTAAACGTCTCTTCTGCAGATAAGCAGTGTTTTAATGATGTTTGGAAATGTCTTCTTGTGTAGACAGATAAATGATTGATGTAGTGGTGTTTAGAACATCATTTCTGCTGGCAAGTGTTCTGGTCGTATGTAAAACGGTTTTTCTACAAACAGATGGATATGGTTATATATGTAACAGAAGTGGCGTTCTAGTTATGTCTAAAACATCTGTTTTTGCAGAAAGATGACATGTGTGAATAAGGTTCCTTCAGTCTAAGAGTTAGCATAATGTTTCTAAGAGGTCCTCGTCGTTAGCAAGAAGTAAGAAGCGTAGTACTGTATAGAAAAACTTCTGAATACAGAAGAGTTAAGGTTTGTAGCAAGGTAATTTGTAGCCAGACAGGAAATATGGAAATTATCTGTCGAGATGGCTTCATTATCATATAATGACCGTGCATCGTTGGCTCTGTTATCGCTTCTTCCATACCTTAATGTATAATTCATTAGGTATGTTCAATAATGAGAATTTCTCATTCAATTTTAATTAGGTTTAAAGATGAGCAAAACATATCTTGCACAGCAAGAAAGTGGTATAATTATAAAGTGTTTAGTGAAACTTTGTAGCATATAAGAGACAAAATTTATTACCAACTTCTGACATCGGCTATTGTTTCAATAAATATTATAACCGTAAGGACTCATTAACTCTTGCACTGAAGAAAGCCGAGCAGCAACATGAATGAAAAATAAACAAAGTTATGGTTACCCAGCTTTAAAAACGTTTAATAAATTCCCTGTAACCAGTACTGTTAGAAAACAGTACACTAATTCCTCACATTTCTCAAGATGTATCTGAGATGCAGGGTACTTTATTTTGTCAAACGTGGCCGAATCTGCTTTAAAACTATGTATCTAAATAATTAAAATGTTTTTTCTATCTTATTGTTTGATCAGTCTTTTTCATTGTTACTCTTATCTAGGACTTGTTCATTGTTACTCTGTTGCTTTTCGGTTCTTGTATGCGTTTTGTTCAGTGTTGCTCTAGTATTGTTTGTCAGTCCTTCTAATCGTTTTGTTCAGTGTTGCTCTAGTATTGTTTGTCAGTCCTTCTAATCGTTTTGTTCAGTGTTACTCCATTACAGACTCTCAGTATTTCTACACAAAATTATTCGACTGTTGTTTCTTCTCTTATTATCATCTGCGAGTGTTACTTACTCTTGTTTAACAATCTATGCAAGCGGCATGTTCATTGTTATTAAAAGTATTGTTTGTATACGACTAGCCTTCAGAGTTGTTTATCGACCTACAACCTCCAACTGCGAGTGCAGTTGGAGTACTGTTTCTCAGATTGATTTATGAGTCAGATCCATCTCATCTTATCTTTGTCTATACATACGTTCAGTGTTTCTAGTATTGGTTATTGATTAGTTCTTTAGCTAGTCAGGGCTCTTTTGTTTGGGTTCTTTAAAGTTTCTGTAGCTTAATGCATCGAGAATTACCTTACCACACTTTTCTGTTATCCATTCTGTAAACCATATAAACCCAAATTTACAGTTTAACACTATTTATTGACCTGTTGTTCACGAACGGTGAGAGATGCTGTAATTTATACAGCTTAGTTTGTATGCTTTTGTTTTAAACTTTAAAATCAAGACTGGGTTGATTTCATTGCTAATAAAAATGATTTAGCTATAAAACGCGACAAGCTGTAATTTCTAATTACCACTAGAGAACACTTTAGTAAAGAATCTTGCTGGCTGTCGTCTATTTACTATTTGAATGACATAGTACTTTATCACAGCACTTAAATGTTAATCACGAAACAGGAGAGTTAGTTGACCACTTGGTACCTAATTTAACAAAGACCCTCGAACAATATTTCAGCTTATGGGTCGCAGCCCAATACTGGGTCGTCAGAACGTGTGAAAATAGATTTTGAAAATAGATAATAGTTCATATATTTATTTAAGAAGTGTTTAGTAAGCGAGTTTTTGTTTTCACCAAAGTTATTTACTTGGCTGTGACAGTCTATTAATCTTTGCAAGTGAGTTTTGATCTATTTAAAGGTTTCGAACAATTATTGCATAATATTGAGGGACATAAACTCTGTACCATCAAAACACTGTTTTTACAATACCACAAGGACACTTACGGTAGTAGACGGGGAACAATTAACAACTTCTACACTATTGTTGTTGTGATGTGTCTATTGGGGGAAGCGTAACCTTAACTTAATAAAAAAGGAAGAGTGGTGTGAATTTTTATTATTTGTTCTTAAACATGTATAATAATCAGCCATACACTTGAAACTGTTTTCACGTGACTTTAAAATATATCCATTGTGGCATGCAATCAGGTTCTAACCAGGTATATTCAGAGTTTATGTGACCGCTCTTGGCTCTGGTTTACTAAAAAACCTTCATGAAGAAAAAGCACCCCTACAGAACAGGGGTTCGATTCCCCTCGGTAGACTCAGCAGATAGCCCGATTTGACTTTGCTGTAAGAAAACACAAAAAAAAAAATATTATTCGGTATTGGATTTCTAGTGACTTTAAAAGTTCGCTCTAGTTTGCTTAAATGCACCAGCCAAATGTATGGTGTAATTTCTATTTGTATGTTTTAACTTACATATTAAATAACTGAGAGCTTTAAATCGATGGTTCACGAGTGGTTCTATTTTCCAGGTTTGTGCATCACCGAATTTATCACCAGCCAATCGCAACAAGCCAATAATCTCTTCACCTACGCCTACCAATCAGTCGGCGAACTAGCAGCGTTTCTAATAGGATGGACTTCGGTTCTTCAACACCTGGTGGCGCTAGCAGCAGTATGCCGTGTGCAAAGTGCAATAATTAACTTTTTAACGGGAATGAGTGTCCATCGCTTTTTCAAGCAAGTGCTTGGCCGTGTGGTAGTGCTGGACACTGTTCCCGATATTCTGGCGTTGGGCCTAGTTCTTGCCCCAGCCGTTGTCGTAGCCCTAGGCCTTCGTCACAGCAGATGGATGGGTTGCTTCTTAGTGACATCTTCCACATTGACAGCAATGTTCTTTGTGGTTATTGGATCTCTTCATAGTGACGTAAGAAACTGGACAGAAAGTGGAGGTTTTTTAACTAAAGGCCCTGGTGGGGTAGGTAATTAACATAAATCCTAAGTTATGTTAACTTTTAATAATTAGTAATGTCTTCAGTGTAGTGTCCTTTAAATGGTAGGTTTACGATCACAATATTTATAGATGTTTTGTCTGTACTTTCTCGCTTTATCGTTTTTTTGTGTACAAATATTCATCTAGCAGTAACATTTTCTATAGCTTTATTGTTAGATATCCTTTCTGACTAATTTTATTAATTTGCTTCCCAAAGTTTTTAGTGTTTTTTGTAATAGCAGATATTTACTCAAGGTTCCTCTTTGGGCCAGATGTATCTTCGCAGAATTGCAGCCCCAAAATACGGGATTCGATTTCCCTCGGTGTATAAGGCAGATAACCAAATGTGGCTTTGCCCTAAAATAAACGCACATATAAGCACCCATTTATTCACTAATTTGGTTAACATTGTTCAAAGAAGGACCTCTAGTGATGGAATGAGTAAGCTCTTGCAACACGTTTTAGATATCTATGGAGTGTGAATCATAGAAAACTCGATTTTTCACACTGAAAAAATTATTTACTCTTCTAGGTTTGGTAAACAAGTAGCATTTGTCTCGAGTTTGGATAGTACTTTTTTTTTTATTGCTGTTGTTCGCTTTCTTGGAAAAGCGATGTCCATATGTCGCAGTAGGTTAAACTTTTACTCTTGAAAGAGGTAGCCAGGACTTTAGTAGGTGTGCTCGAATTTTATTTATATTTTTGCACAGGCTTTTGGTTTTTTATTTTTTACACTGCAGAGTCCCAGGCACGAATATAGGCAAATAGGAATAAATATAGTATTTGAAAATTAAAAAACAACAACAGTAAAACAGACCTATGTGACACGTTTGTTGGTAGGTCAACCGTTTGGTTTTGTAGTTTTGAGGTATCATCTTGGAGAAGTAGACATGGAAATATTTATACAGCCCCCAACTCCCGCGGCCCGGCATGGCCAGGAGTTTAAGGCACTCGACTCGTAATTTGAGGGTTGCGGGTTTGCATCCCCGTCGCGCCAAACATGCTCGCCCTTTCAACCGTGGGGGCGTTATAATGTGACGGCCAATCTCACTATTCGTTGACAAAAGAGTAGCAAAAGAGTTGGCGATGGGTGGTGATGACTAGCTGCCTTCCGTCTAGTCTTACACTGCTAAATTATGGACGGCTAACGCAGATAACCCTCGGGACTTTACGCGAAATTCAAAACAAATCCCAAACTCCTTAGAGAAAAAAGTAATAATGAAAAAAACATCAATAAAAACAGGCAAATCAAGACAATACATGGAGAATGTCCTGAAAAGGACCAGAGTACTGTGGGTTACTATGGCCCAAAAGCACTACAACAACAACATGGTAGTGGCCAACAATCTAAGTTAGGGATGGAGGAAGAGGTCTTGTGTACTTGACCCTCCTGGCTACGTAAAATTCAACATACCCAAAAACCCACAAAGAAGAAGCGAGGGGAACTTTAGGTAGCCGCCTTGCATGGCATGTCTTAATGTCGGGTCCACCACTATACATCACAGAACTCTCGAAGTTACATTTGAAAAATAGAAAAGCTTTCAAATTATATCTAATCCAGTAATAAATATAAACATAATGCCCACAGACAAAGGTAGGATATTTGGTTCGCATGTCAAGCAGCAAGTTTTTTGGTTTTGTTTTTTCTTATTCTCTTTCTCGATTTCTTCTGTAATTTTTATTTGTTCAGATGTTTAGCAGGAGTTAACCTATCCGCGAACTCCACCATTGACATTCTGGTCGAATTAAACAGGATTAAACATGTAAATAAGAAGTGTTCGTTGAATAAAGTCGCGTTAAATACATAAATGTTTTCACCGTAAACTATTGTAATTGTACCAATTAGACCAACATTGTATTGTGTCTACAGTAACTGTCGTACAACAGGTTCTAGTGTAAACCGTACCAATTAGACCAACAATAAATTTTGTCTACAGCAGTTGTCGTATAGCAAGTTCTAATATAAATTCTAGTCCACCATTGAAGCTATTATTCTATAATTAGTATGCACGTTTATTGTCCCTGAAAATTCGGTATTTTTAATAAAATTCTCCGTTACATTGAAACTGTTTTTCTCACATCTTTGTCACTAATTCAGGTCCATAAAATAAGTTGAACTTAAAATGTATGTACTGATTCCATGGTATACTTTTATTGCGTTATGAATCTAGTGGAAAATAATGAACATACAAAGCATTATAAACCCATACTATTATTAGTAGAATAGCTTCTTGAAATACTCGGTTTATTTTTTAAAAGTATTTCATTCTACAATGTATTTAAAATCTGTAATTTTTTTATCTAAGCTGATAATCTAAATAAGTATTGTTTATATTATTTTATAGGTATTAACTGGTGCTGCCATCTGTATCTATGCATTTCTCTGTCCACACGCAGTCATAAAAGAAACCAAACGATTGCAGCGTCCCCACAAGGAAATTCCTGTAGCTATTGGGATTAGCTGCGTCCTTTGTTTTTTGGTGTGTTTTAGCATGACGGTGGTGTTAAATCTATTTGTTCGATACGACGATCTCGAGTCTACGGTGCCCCTTGTGAGTGTTTTTGAAGTTCGGGACGTCGGGTGGGCTAGATTCGTGATGGCTAGTGGCGCCTTATTGTCACTAACTTTGTTGTCATTAGAAACCTCTTACCCTCTCTTTCAGACAATCAGTTTGATGGCAGCTGATGGATTAATATTCAGAAGTCTTTCCAAAGTTTGGGACAGAACGGGAACTCCAGCGGTTTGCATACTTCTGTTTGCTCTGGTCAGTTCTTTATTCGCCGTCTTTCTTGACGTGGAGGAACTAATTGAAATAATGGCCACCCCACCTCTGCTTATTAACACGATAATAAGCACATTGACTTTGCTGAGGCGATACCAGCCTACAGACGCCTGGCTCTACGAGTCAGTCTTCCTGAGCGATTATTCTCCGACAGGCTCTGAAAGTTCTGGAAGCACCCCTCTAACTTACAAGTGTAGGTTCTCAATAGAAAATGGTAGGACTGCTGTCCGTCCACAAAGCAAAATGACTTACAAGGAAGAAAGTATTATGCCTAAAGGCCGTCCAACAAGCCAACTGACCTTCATCCAAGGAAATGATAAGCCGCCTTACGGCTGTCCAACCCCTATTTGGAGCTCCTCAGAAATGAATGCGAAGTTTAGTGGCCATCCAACCAGTCAATCGCTTAAGATCGATAATAGCTTTGCACCACAAGATCTGATTGATTGGAATGCCAACAGAGAAAACACAAAGTCGCTTGCCACATCGAAGAAATGGTTAGATGAAAATTCCCAGACGTTGGCCGTGGGTTCTTCTCTCGGTGAAAGTGACACCGACAATGAAGACACTTCTGAAACAGACATCGATGCAATCGTAGCAGAGTACAAAGAAAAGCTAAAAGTAGCAGCTGTCACACACATCGAAGGCCCTAGCCACGAACGCAGTGTACTCGAACCCACTGGAGTTACGGGACGACGAGTAACCATGGCAACAGGTGGACTTATGCTAGGGTTTTTAGTAATGTCTCTCACTATGACCGTGTGGTCCTCTTACCTGACCGAGGGGTATCCCGCCTGTGCTGCAGTGACGTCATTTGGGTTTGTACTGGCTATAATTATGCTCCTGGTGATAACTCGACAGCCACAGATAGGGCCCTATCAAGTCATAGGTCAGAGACCAGCCTTCCGAGTGCCACTTCTCCTGTGTATTGCTCCCATTGCTATATTTCTTAACGTCTGCCTCTTAGTCGAGTTACTTACCATTGTCTGGATCCCTATTCTCATCTGGATGACAATAGGTAGGCCTGAGTGTAAACTATTTTAACTTGTCTTGTGACAGAAGAGAATTAAGATGGTTCGATTACATTTGATTGTATTTCCTTTATCGAAATAACAAATAAAATTTTAAAGTCTTAAGTTAACACTAGCATATCATTATTTGTTCATATAACAATCAGCAGATTAACTTAATAACAACTTATTCTTTAGTCGTGTTTCTAGAGTACGAACAACATCAAACTGTTTAGAGCACAATCGTTTGTTCTGAAGCGTTTCCCGTAAGTAAAAGAATCTGTTCTATTTTTATTTTGTTTGTCGGAAAATATGCGCAAGTAAATAATTCTGATTGGTTGCTGATTGATCAGTGTAGTGAACAAGTTCTGCTGATTCGTTTAATTTCGTTAGTGTAGTTGAAGAGCGTTGCTGATTGGTTGTTTTTCTCCTGGTCGTCATTTTTATTTTTTTATTTTTTTACATTTCAAGTCTAAACGCCTCAACTTCGGAAAGTTGGCCTGATCGTTTGATATTTTCAACATGAAAATATTAAATCCTTTATATTTGATGGTAGGAAAACGTATGGGTAAAATATTCAAGGACCTGATCGTTCATCAAGAACAAACTGAGAAACTATGAAGATTTACCTTTGAAAAGTGCTTTATATGGGGTTCTTTTTTCAATATTAACAATATATATAACAAATTATTCTTTTGAAAGTGACACAATGATTAACAGGAACGCTAAAATATTTTCTTATTTGTCCGTTTATAGACACGGAACTCTCCAAAATTAAATAGTAGGCTTAATATCAAACAATTAATGAATTTCACATAAAGTTTCTCGAGGCCTATCTCCACTAGATGTCCCTAAATTAGAAGCGACAGGCTAAAGGGGAAACAGCTAGTCAAAAACACTCGCCACCAACTGTTGGGATATCCTTTATCAACGAAGTTTGGGATTAACCGTCACATTTATCGCCTCCATGACCCTACAGGTTGCGAGTCGAACACCCCAATCAATAATTGGTAAGCCTAATATGTTTCACGAGTAGACATTTTTTAAGAAAAAATATCTTACAGCCAGTAAAGTCCTGTTTGCGGTCTTTGTTAAGACGTGAACCACCCACTAAAAGGATGCCAGAATCGATATTGCAATTAGCAGTTTTCATTAATTTTACAGAGACAGGAGCGTCAAGTATATAATTTGCCAGTAGACCGAGCCTTTGTTTCGTAATTGCGACTACACAAGTGACTCATAGAGTTCTAATTTGCCGTCTGTAAATTTTAAACAGAAACAGGATAGGTTATCTTCTAAGTTTGTTTTTTAAGTTTAACTGTTCGGTTTTTAAAACGAAACATTAGTTAATGAAGAATTGATAACTACTGTATAATTTTTGTATTCCAGGATTCGTTGTTTATTCGTTATACGGGATTCACAGGTCAACAGCCGCCACAGCCTTCGACGTATCTCCGTCCCGCCAAATATGTTTGCAACCATTTCCGCGAGAGGGCAGAAGTTTCATCAACCAAATCGTACCTTCCCACCGCAGCAACCCTAGAAGTCAGCGACACCTAGCCAAAGTTGATACTTTACTGATCCAGCATTAAGTATAAATAAGAGGATATACATTGCAAACAGTTTTGAACAACGAAAATTTTCTTGTGTGTTCTAACACTAGTCTTTTATAAAAGGTTCCTTATTGTTAAATTATCAAATTCGAAAGAAGTTGCTGGAAACTAAGTGGCTTGTTGAAATTAAGTTAAAAAGTACAAAATTCCAAATACAGAACAATGTATGAACCCTCTTCACTGTCAATAAGACTAAATTACGAAACGAAAACAGCAAAATTTATATTTCATTAAGAAAACATTCGTTAGTACGTAAGACCTGAAGTATTTTCCCTGTCACAGATCAAAAATACATATGACTATCATCCATGTATGATAAACCACCATTTCAAGGTATACTTCAATTATTGGTTATTGTAGGTGGTCAACTTTACAAATATATATGTTTATTAACAGTCATTGTTTCTCATATAATTTAATAATGAGAGTCTTTGTTTACCATAAGTTCATTATTAACACTACTTGTTTACCATACAGTTTACTATTAACAATACTTATTTACCATATAGGTTATTATTAACACTACTTGTTTACTATACAGTTTATTCTTAACACTACTTTTTTACTATACAGTTTATTCTTAACACTACTTGTTTACAGTTTATTCTTAACACTACTTGTTTACAGTTTATTCTTAACACTACTTGTTTAGTATACAGTTTATTCTTAACACTACTTGTTTAGTATACAGTTTATTCTTAACACTACTTTTTTACTATACAGTTTATTCTTAACACTACTTGTTTAGTATACAGTTTATTCTTAACACTACTTTTTTACTATACAGTTTATTCTTAACACTACTTGTTTAGTATACAGTTTATTTTTAACACTACTTTTTTACTATACAGTTTATTCTTAACACTGCTTGTTTACTATACAGTTTATTCTTAACACTGCTTGTTTACTATACAGTTTATTCTTAACACTACTTGTTTACAGTTTACTCTTAACACTACTTGTTTACCATACAGTTTACTATTAACAATATTTGTTTACCATGTAGTGTATTATTAATAGTACTGGTTTACCATACAGGTTATTATTAACACTACTTGTTTAGTATACAGTCTATTATTAATACTACGTGTTTACCATATAATTTATTATTAATACTACTTGTTTACCATACAGTTTACTATTAACATTACTTATTTACCATAGTTTATTATTAACATTACTTGGTTTACTATACAGCTTATTAGTACCACTACCCATATGGTTTATTATTAACACTACATTTAGCATAAATATTAATATTAGCACTACCTCTTTACAATAAGTTGTTCAGTATTATCAGATATCACTTTCTGTCACTGATTGTTCTCTTGTTATACAGTTTCCAAAACTGTATGAACTTTTAATTTACCTCGTTTTCAGTAACGAGTGACGTCAGAGAATAATTAATTTTACATTCTATATTTTTGTCAACCAACCATGAAATGCTAAGAGTAAAGTTAAAAATATGTAAAAATAATTACTACAAATCATTTTATCTACTTTAAAAATTAAAAATCGCTTTTTTAAAGTGAAGAAATCTGACAACTTGACGCTTTTGAGGAAAATAACGCATACACAAACCTGAAAAAGTATCTCTTAAAAACAAAACAGAGCGTTTTTGACAAACAAACAGAGTCAACAACCAGTGTTCTCTGAGAAAGTGCATCCATTATTGGAGCGAGTTTGACTTCAGTACATCCACGATGAGATAAGTTGACCTTCAGGAATCGATTTTGTTATCAGGTGTTGTTTAGTATTATTTTAATTTACGACCTCTTTAGTAAACCTAGTCACCATCAGTACCTTAGAATTAATATGACTAACCTCTGCGGTAAGTATCTGCGGTAGATTTCTTGCCCTTCCTTTTCTTTGTCTTTATCTATCATTTTCCCGCATACCATTAGTCAGACAAACAAACTCACTTAGACGTAAATTTATTAAATAAAACTACACATAAAGTGAGCAATAAAATAATAGTACTCACTAACTTACGGTTGCTTTAAATTCGTGCGGAAATTCACATGAACGACGAATAAAACTCGTAATTAAGAAAATGGTATTTAAAAGTTGTTCATTGCAGTCCACAAAACTAATCGAAGCTAAGTTATTACAAAGTAAATGTAGAATTGTAGCGAAGGCAAACTTAGCTGGGTATGCAGAAACGTCCGAATGCATGTTATACGATACTGACTTGATTGTAGTCTTAGTATTAAACAAGAGACGCTTAGAAATTTAAGCATTCTTTTTTAGTCCACTCATGGTTGAAGTCTTTTATCACTTCAGAGAGTGTAAATGCACGTTCAAAAGCGATAAGCATATAGTTTCAGAAGAACTGTGCATCCGTGGTTTAGATTTAAGTAAGTCTAGAAAGCCCATTGAAACTGTGTTTAATGTTTTATATTTATTTTACTTTAGCAAATTACACGTGACATAAGTGCTGTTTGTTTGATATACCGTGCAAATACAAAAAAAAAACTAAAATGGAAATTAAAGCCAATGACATTGTACCATCGTGATCCATACTTGTCGCATTAAAAAGTTTGACTAAGGAATAAAAGATGAGGTAATTCTGAACTGAAAAGCCAGTATGTATTCTGGACCCTTCTTCAGACGAAGGCCTTAGAAATAATTATAATTAGAAATAATATGAGATTTGTAGTGTTTGAGCAATAAATTTCCGAGAAAGTTCCGGACAGACAAACACAAGTGTATTATTTATACGAATTATTTAACGTGTGTGTGTGTGTTTTCTTATAGCAAAGCCACATCGGGCTATCTGCTGAGCCCACCGAGGGGCTTTGAATCGAATCTCTGAATTTAGCGTTGTGAATCCGCTGACTTACCGTTGTATCAGGGCCGGGGCAATTATTGAATAATAATCTTTATATTAGTTTTCGATGTGTAGATGGCGCTACAAAATAAGTATCCATACCAAATCACTTGGAACATATTATAGAAATCATAGTTAAGTGTTTTTAATTTTACGATATTAGTAAATAAAATATTTCACTTCAATCTTTTAACTTTCGAAAACTCTTTATTAATTTTACAACAAATAATTTTAAAGATTTTATGGGGTTTTAGTGTCTATTGGACCTAAAATATAGTAACTCCGGTTTGAAAAACCAATATGAAATGTTTCAAATAGTCGAATTTTCTACATATTTTAAGTAAAAACAAACTCATAGGAAAAGAAACCAAACAAAACGATGTTTATTGATTACATATGTTTTAATACGATAAGTTACAACTTAAAACAATATTAAATAAGTATTCCTAACACAAGTGACACTTAAGTTTCTTTTCCATTGATGGTTGAGTTCATAGTGATTAACGTCCCTGAATCTAAGGGTTCATCGGTTCGCTTCTCGAAGTTGCAAAATACACTTTGACACATGAAAGTCGTGGAGTCATCAAGAAATTCACAACCAAATCTACCTATTCCATTAAAGTAATCGAAAATTCCACGGAGGGTGCTGTTTATTAGTCGCCTTTCATGTACTCATTTAGAAACAGCTTTGTACAGATAATCAGCCCTTTGTATAGTTTTGTTCGGATAAAACTTATTGAGTTTTAATATTCCAACATGAAACACCTACAAACAAAAGATGATTTAAAAAACCAAAACTTAGATATAAATGATCTTTGTAACCGGATAATAACCTTCATTTTAGCTATTAGTCCTAATTCAACAATCTCCTCAATTCAGTTTCTTCTAATTCAACAGTCTCCTCCATTCTAGTTGTTTGTTTTAATTCAACAATCCCCTCCAGTCTAACTGTGTGTTCTAATTTAACAATCTCCCCAAGTCTATCTGTTTGTTCTAATTTAACAATCTTATCCAGTTTAGCTGTTTGTTCTAGTTCAACAATCTCCTCAATCTAGCTGTTTGTCCTAAATCAATAATCTCCATTCCAGTTGTTTCTCCTAATATAACAATCTACTCATTTCTAGCTGTTAGTCCTAATTCAACAATTTCCTCAACTCTAGCTGTTTGTTCTAGTTCAACAATCTCCTTCATTCTAGCTGTTTGTTCTAGTTCAACAATCTCCTCAATATAGCTGTTTGTTCTAGTTCAACAATCTCCTTCATTCTAGCTGTTTGTTCTAGTTCAACAATCTCCTCAATATAGCTGTTTGTTCTAGTTCAACAATCTCCTCAATCTAGCTGTTTGTCCTAATTCAATAATCTCCATTCCAGTTGTTTCTCTTAATTCAACAATCTACTCAATTCTAGCTGTTTGTCCTAATTCAACAGTCTCCTCAGTTCTAGCTGTTAGTCCGAATTCAACAATTTCGTCAATTTTAGCTGTTTGTCTTAATTTAACAATCTCCTCAATTCTGCTTCTTCTAACTCAACAATCTCCTCCATTCTAGCTGTTTGTTCTAGCTCAACAATCTTCTCAATTTAGCTGTTTGTCCCAATTCAACAATCTCCTCAATTCTGCTTCTTCTAACTGAACAATTTCTTTCATTTTAGCTGTTTGTTCTAATTTAACAATCAACTCTAGTTTAGCTGTTTGTTATAATTTCATCTTTTTAAACATTTTCAATACACGTGGTTGATAGAACTCAAACATTTATAAATTTGGAAAATGGAAGCTCTATATTAAGTATCAGTTATCCACCTTGTGTGTGCTTATTTGAATAGTATATCATACTGTAAAAATGGTTGTTGATAAATAGCATTAATTATCTCTCCTGTTAAAGTACTGAGAACAAGTATGCCAAGCTGGAAAAATTATCGTTTCTATTTTAAGCTGTAAATTAACAGTTTTTTGGTAATGTAAAAATCATGTTTACTGTACATTAACAGTTTTTTGGTAATATAAAAATCATGTTTACTGTATATTAACAGTTTTTTGGTAATATCAAAATCATGTTTACTGTACGTTAACAGTTTTCTTAGTAATATAAAAATCGGCCCGGCATGACCAGGTGGGTTAAGGCGTTAGACTCGTAAGCTAAGGGTGGCGGGTTCGAAGGAAAGGCAGCTAGTCATCACCACCCATTACCAACTCTTGGGCTACTCTTTTTATCAACGAATAGTGGAATTCACCGTTACATTATATTATGGCCTCAATTAGCTTATCTTTCGTAGTACAGTTTTTTCCCCGAAGTCTTTCTTTACAAATCGCCCAAAGATTTTCAACAGGATTTAAGTCCAGAGAGTTTTCAAGTCAGTCCAGCACCTTTATTCGCGTTGTAGTCATAAAATTCTTCACAAGTTTCAATGTGTGTCACGGAGTCAGATCTTGCTGAAAAATTCCAGATTCATCTGGAAATCTCTTTTTCAATTCTGGAACGACTCTTCTCTGCAAAACTTCGATGTACTGTGGTCCTCGCATCATACCTTCTACGATATGTAAGCCTCCGACGCCATAGTAGCTGAAAAAGCCCCAAAACATCTTCTTCAAGGGATGTTTTACGAACTGATTGATGTGAGATTCTCGAAGTTTCTCACCTGGAGATCTGCGAACATGCAGCCTTCTTTGATCCTGTACGAAGAAATGAGCATCGTCACTGAATAACACCTTCCTCCATTGTTCTTGCCTCCAGTTCTTGTATTTCAGACCCAATTGATACCGTTTTTTCTTCACTGAGCTGGTAAGAAGTTGTTTTTTGACTGGTCTCCTTGCCCTTCTAACGCAATTTCGAATGACGTAATATTCCTCAAAATTTCGTCATATATCCCAAAAATAGATCGACCCTACTGCAAAACACAGCTAATGACGCCATCTGTGTGAAAAAATGACTATTAAAGGAAATCAGCGGGTCCAGCGAGCCTACACCGGCCGCCATGCTGAAACTATTGTAAAATGACCATTTGTTTCAATTAATTTTCACCAGGGTGTAACATAGTTGTCAGTGTAAATTTCTTATGTTTATGATGCTTTTCTTTAATTTTATTTTTTATATCTTATGTGAATCAACTGGTTTCTTACTTGCAGCCATCTTTCTTTCTCTACAAATAGTATTCAATATTAAGGAATGTATTTTAAAACTTGATCAGTATCTCCACTTAATGCAGTTGCCCAATTCACAACAGATAATTCTTGTTGCATCCCTTCCAAATTTGTATCTGTTTTGAAACTTGCAACCAGTATACCATTATTCTTTCCAATTATCTTAATATGCAGCAAAACATCGAATCTATGTTTCTACCCTATCAACCATTTCTATACTAGAAGTTAATAAATACAAATAACATTTATAAACAAACTTGTATTTATACTTTTTATCTGAGACTGATTCACAGTTGTTGTTTTAGCTGTATTTATTAATTTTTGATTCTACACACGTATTGTTCAAGATGGATTTCTTTTCTGTAGCCATGTTGTAGAGGTTTAAGTTTACAGTTGTTGTTTTTTTTATTATTGCTCTGGTCACTTTGATTGGACTCTACTTGTTGTACTTTTATTTTTGCTAAAATCATCTAATGTCCAGCATACGATATAATTGTTTTGACACAAAGTTTGTAAGCGAACACGTCATAATTACATATATTTTTTATGGTTTACAGCGCAACGAAACGTGATATATATCTTAATTCAGAGTTTGAGGTGAGACGTGTCGCTGACATGTCGGTCTCACAGTTTGCAGTAAAAGAAAAACGCACTCTTTGGTCATATTCTCGGTATCTGAACCATAGTTTAAACTACTGCTTGATCAAGAGTATATAAAAAACGGTTCGAAGTGTATAAAGGTCCTATAAAAATTTTAAGAATGCAACACCGTATTAACATTGATGTACGAAATATACAAGAAGCAAAATACAATATTGTATTTTATAACGCATCAAAAGAAAAAAAATCCACTTCCAGATATGGAAACATCGGGGGGGGAATGTGGAATACTAAAACACATTCCCTGACTTGACTTTAATCTAATTGTACACAATACGTATTAAACTTAAACCATTACTCTTTTCACTTAGTTTGTTTTATGGTAGACAGGAAAATTATATTTTTAGGCTAGGCTATTTACTTTTTCACACACGTTGAAATTCTACACACATCATTACTTTTGTGTGTGAGGTTAAATGTATGATCTATTAGTAGATGTATAGTTTATGATATGTGACTAGTTAGGCCTAGAATGCTATGTTTTACGTTGAATGTTAACTAAAACTTACCAAAAAATGTCAACTCTGCATGGCATTTATTCCTGTGATCTAAATGTTAACTCTAAAATTACCGGTTCGGTAACAGACGATGGACTCGTAAAATAACGAAAAGTTGTCGTTTTCAGCTCTTTCACGTGAGAGAAGTGTATTAATTCAGTGGACAAACAAGCAAACAAACACACGTTTTGAGTTTCATATACATTTGATAGATATAGATACTTCACTAAGTTTTTGTTAACGTTGTAACAAGACTCTCTAAACTTGTATAGATTAAAATAAATCGTCAGATTAAGATAACTCCACGGAAGCCACAACAAAACAAAAATGTAAACTTGGTTAATTTACATAAGAACAAAATAATTCGCTTTCTTTTATAGATATCTTACTACCACACACATGAAATGAAGTAAAATAAAACTGGAGTATCAGGAGAGATACAAAGTGTTAAATTTTCCTTCAAACCATTGTTATTACGAAAATTGCTTTTTTAACTTTAATATGGAGTTATTTACCTACTTGTTCCGGAAAATGTAGAGCAAATAAAGAACTTACTTATTTCTTCAAATATTATGTTTAAATGAGAGTTTATGTAGTTTGTATACATTTAAGAACTAAAAGAAACAGAAAAGGCGAAACATTAATGTAGTATCAAAAATTAGGGTTAACATGCCTGAATAATTTGATAGTTTCTTACAAACTAGATAATAAATGTTTAATGGAAAAGGAAATCAAGGATTGGATATGTGAGTCACATGTCAAAATTTTTTGAAAGTCCTGAATAGTGGACAAGTAACAGAGGGTTGGAAATTAGCTAATGTCATTCTTATCTTCAAGGAAGGTAATTGGAGTTACACTAGTAATTATAAACCTATTAGCCTTACATCAGTTATGGGAAAAGTTTTGGAAAGCCTGATAAAAGATACTTTGTCAAGATATTTAACAAAAGTTATAATTTTATTGGATAGTCAACATGGCTTTAATAAGGGAAAATCTAGCCATACAAATATTTTGACATTTTTTGAAGATGTTACTGTTTATGTACATGAAGCTAAGGGTGTAAATTTCGTTTATTTGGATTTTCTGAAAATATTTGATGAAGTGTTATATAAAAGGCTTGTAAATAAACTTATCTCTACAGGTATGAGGGATAGGTTAACTAATATGATAGAAGAGTGGCTTGATGGAAAAAAAGTAGAGGGTTCTTATACATGGAGTTCAGTCAAACTGGATTAACGTCACAAGTGGGCTTAGTCTTAGGATTGTTGCTCTTTTTAACTTAAATTAATGGCACAGACCAGTGGTTCTCAAACTGCGTCTTTAAAGCCATCCAAGCATCTAAGACCAGTGCTGCTTATATATGTATAATATTAGACGTTCAATTAATTAGGACGAATCCAATTTTATCAAGGAATCAAAATTTTACGACTAAGGAAATGTTAGTGTATATACAGAAAGTGAAAAAAACAACAACAAAAAAACAGAAGAGGTATTAATAATTAATAATAATTAGAGAAAAACTGCGTATATCATTACGAGTTTACTAGTGCACTAACGTTTTTTATAAGTAACAATAAAATTGTGAATTTTGTACTGCTACCAGAAGACTCGTGTTTTTGATTTTCAATAGTGTATGTTCTGTTAGATTATTATGTTGTGTTTATGTATATTTTAGTCAGATTTGATATGAATTTCTTATCTGTTTATTCGTTTCTTATTTGAAATGCGTACTGACGTAAAGTAAGGTGGGGTCGGATGTTTGTTTTGCTGTTAAAATAAGGAATTGCGTGTTAATGAATATACACAAAACGTGATCTGCATGACAGAAGGTTTTAGGATATGATGGATAGAACTTTGTGGGGTTAGAACACAGACACGAGATCTAAGTACAATATCTGAATTCTCACTTCTTTTTTTTTTTATTTCGCGCAAAGCTACACGAGGGCTATCTACGTTAGCCGTCCCTAATTTAGCAGTTTAAGACTAGAGGGAAGGCAGCTAGTCATCACCACCCACCGCCAACTCTTAGGCTACTCTTTTACCAACGAATAGTGGGATTGACCGTTACAGTACATTATAACGTCCCCACCGCTGAAAGGGCGATCATGTTTGGTGTGATGGGGATTCGAATTCACGACCCTTGGATTACGAGTCGAACGCCTTAGCCCAGCTGGCCATGTCAGGCCTCTCACTTTTAGATGAAAAAAAAAAAAGTAACATCAGATTAAAGCGAACTAGGGTCATGAATGCCGTAAGCCAGACAACTTAAAACTGACTTTAACTTTTGGATGTAGATTAAGTCTGAGGTAAAACAAGTGAAAAGAGTAAAGTAAGACGAGACGAATAAATAAATGACTATCAGAAAAGCAATGTAAGCAAAGTAAAATTACTAATGAACGATTCAGTAACATGAAGCTAACACTAAGACAGAAAACGAGACCAAAACTAACCTTCTTGAAAGTTTTGGAATTAGTTTTACATTTCGTATTAAGACAAAACAATAAAATTGTCGACAAACACCGGTATGGTTCTTAAATTTTTGTACCATGTAACAATCGTAGAATAGTTTTCCACTCAAGGTAATATCACCCCGTGAATATGCAACTAGCGTCCTCTATCGGTTATTCTTTAAGAGAGTTACACTTAAAACTGAAGGAGCACGTGACTCGGTTAGACCTTTCCTGGCTATGAGTTATAGCTCAACCAAGAATTGCAGTGTCTTATTTCAAAGTTATGATTATAGGATGATATGGTATTCGTAGCTACCTACCACCCCTACTTTATTACATAGTAAAACTCCTCCATTGCGAAGTTTCAAGAACCCTCACAGAAACGTAACCTTTATGTAAGATATATCATTTCTGCTCTACTTTTAAGGGAACTTCCTTTAAATGCATACCATATTTTATCAGAAGTATGCAACCTTATACAAAATCAGTTTCGTTCTATTGTCTGAAGTATAAAAATGGCTATAATTTTTTATAACAAAGAAAAACTCCATATTTAAAATGGTTGTGAGTTAAGACATAGTCGTCTTAATATAACTAGATGCCTCCAGAGACATATTGACAATCTAAGACGTTTCTGAAGAAAAATCTTAGATCGGCACCAGGTGTTTCAAAATTATTTTCAATCAACATATCGAGTTTATCCTTCAAATGAAACTACTGTAAAATAGTTTGTTCTGAACAGTGATCACATGATCCTTGTTAAAACGAGATAAAGAAGAGTGAAGAGAGATACGGGAAAAACCGTTCACGTACGTGGATAATGTAATATACTTTTTCATACACTCTGTACCTCGTCTAAGCACAGTGGAACTTACAGTTCCCAATGTGCCTCAGATGAAAATTATTTAGTTCCACTTGGAGGAGCACTTTTTAATATATAATTATTCAAAATATGAGTTTTCTATATGAAAAATATCTGACACTTCTGAAGTTACGAGTTCGTCCACCATGCTTTTAGTCGGTTGGTTCATAAAATTAGATAACTACAAGCCTTTTTGCTCATGTAACCTGTTCTGGTTTTCTTTTAAATTGGTTAATTCTCTCTTTCACCTCTGTTTTTATAACATATTTTATATTCTCACTTGAACTGTATATTAGTTCTATCACTGGTTTATGGATTACAAGGTCGTTCGAGCCGTGGTATGCTGTTGAGTGTGGTCAACACTTTCAGCGGAGAAGTGGTATAGCTGACCAAAAGTTTCACATAGGAAATGTGGGCTGTAGATTGAATACCCGACCGTTGGTAAGCAATTCTAACTTAGAATTCTTGCTCCTGGATATTAAGAGATTTGACCGTTGAACCTGCGTGACGGTCTTAAAACACTGTTTATATTATCGCCATCATACTGTAATCAGGTGATTGTTGCCTAAATCTCTACAGTATTTAGAAGGATATTACAAAAACAAAATTGTGACGCTTCTGTCGGAAAATTAGTTAACGTTTCTAAACGTTTCCCAGAACTCCAGTCCACAATAATACCATTATACATATGTTTCACTATTTAGGTCGAACATCAAAGATTTCGGTCAATTTGTCACGTAGCGCCATCTATTGATAAATATCGTACTTTACATATTAAACATGAATCTCTTTTTGACTTTATCTTGCACGAAAATGACTTAGTGAATATTTGCTTGCATTTCGCGCAAAGCTACTCGAGGGCTATCTGCGCTAGCCGTCCATAATTTAGCAGTGTAAGACTAGAGGGAAGGAAGCTAGTCATCACCACCCACCGCCAACCCTTAGGCTACTCTTTTACCAACGAATAGTGGAATTGACCGTAACATTATAACGCCCCCACGGCTGAAAAGGCGAGCATGTTTGGTGCGACGGGGATACGAGTCGCACGCTTTAGTCCACCTGGCCAATGACCAGTGAAATCGCGCTTGTGTTAATAGTTTACAGAAAGGTATTAAAAATAAATAAAAACATTTCAGATCGAAGGACCATTGAATCTTATTTCAAATGGTAAGCACAACGTCACCTACTGAATTGAATAATTTCATTCATCTTAAATATAGATAAAAAAAAATACTGCTCCTTATGTGTAAGAGGCAAGTCCGAGGGATTATAGCATTAAACATCAGGTTTCGATACTCACGGCGGGCAGAGCGCAAACTGTACTTTGGGTTTAACAACAAAACAACCGAAACATCCACAATCCAAGCTAAGTAACTGGCTATCTTGTGTATAACACACCCACAGTTTAAAGTGCGGGAAATATTTTGTGCTATTTTACTGATTCAAACCTGGATCATCAACAAACAAAGAAAATACTCAAAAGAAGTATAAACTTAATGAAACAGAGAGTGATGTGTGTACACGTATCAGCTCATATGGGTTAAATAACCAAATAGATACACGTGTGCAATAGCAAACGAAAATATTAGAAACACTTTCCTATAGAACAGACTAGTCTTTATTTCGCGTTTATTCAAAATGCGTATTGCTATATTAGAGAAATGAAACCACCAGAATCCTGAAAATGAAATATATACTTTACAAATATTAATTGTTAATACAATGTGAAATATTAAAGTTTTATTAAGCCCTGAAAGAGTTTTTTTGTTGGGAACTCGATTGACGAGTATCTCATTTCTATAAATGGTTGAATTGACTGGCAAACCAAAGGTCGCTGAGCCTGCTTTACGCGGATATCAAGTTAAAATTCACCTAATAAAAACAGTAATCAAAGGAGAAAGCTATCAAACAAAAACAGGAGACAAATATCTACGTGGTTAAGTGAACTATAATCATCTGTATAGAAATACATCATATTAATCGTGACAAACTTGTTTCCTTATGTAAACCACACATTTCTGTAAAAAAAAAAACAAAAAAATGTTTCCAATGGTATTTAAACTCTTGGGTTTTAACTTTAACCCACTGTTGTCTCAGGCATCACTTTTCAAATTGTTATGTAATGACCCTGCATTAGAAGATATAGCTATCTACACAGTCCACTTATACCAGTGTCATCAAGAGTACATTAAAAGACGTAGCTATCTACATAGTCCTCTTATACCAGTGTTATCAAGAGTATATTAGAAGACATAGCCATCTACATAGTCCCCTTATACCAGTGTTATTAAGAGTGCATTAAAAGACGTAGCTATCTACATAGTCCTCTTATACCAGTGTTATCAAGAGTGCATTAAAAGACGTAGCTATCTACATAGTCCTCTTATACCAGTGTTATCAAGAGTATATTAGAAGACATAGCCATCTACATAGTCCCCTTATACCAGTGTCATAAAGAGTGCATTAAAAGACGTAGCTATCTACATAGTCCTCTTATACCAGTGTTATCAAGAGTGCATTAAAAGACGTAGCTATCTACATAGTCCTCTTATACCAGTGTTATCAAGAGTATATTAGAAGACATAGCCATCTACATAGTCCCCTTATACCAGTGTTATCAAGAGTGCATTAAAAGACGTAGCTATCTACATAGTCCTCTTATACCAGTGTTATCAAGAGTGCATTAAAAGACGTAGCTATCTACATAGTCCTCTTATACCAGTGTTATCAAGAGTATATTAGAAGACGTAGCTATCTACATAGTCCTCTTATACCAGTGTCATAAAGAGTCCATTAGAAGACATAGCCATCTAACACAGTCCACTTATACCAGTGTCATCAAGAGTACATTAAAAGACATAGCCATCTACATAGTCCACTTATACCAGTGTCATCAAGAGTACATTAAAAGACGTAGCTATCTACATAATCCTCTTATACCAGTGTTATCAAGAGTATATTAGAAGACGTAGCTATCTACATAGTCCCCTCATACCAGTGTCATTAAGAGTATATTAGAAGACATAGCCATCTTCACAGTCCCCTTATACCAGTGTTATAAAGAGTGCATTAAAAGACGTAGCCATCTACACAGTCCTTTTATACCTGTGTTATCCAAAACCTAGCAGTTGTTTACACTCGCTGTTGTGCGTTATGTTCAATCCTATTTTGGTGTAGACGACGGTTCTGATTAAGTTTGGTTTGGTTTGTTTTGAATTTTGCGCAAAGCTACACGAGGGCTATTTACGCTAGCGGTTCCTAATTTAGCAGTGTAAGACTAGAGGGAAGGCAGCTAGTCATCACCACCTATCGCCAACTCTTAGACTATTCTTTTACCAACGAATAGTGGGATTGACCGTAACATTATAACGCCTCCACGGCTGAAAGGGCGAGCATGTTTGGTGTGACGGGGTTTCTAACTAAGAAACTGTTAAACATAAATGTAGATACTATTAGAAAAGTCGAATTCTCTCAGTAACAAATTAGGTACTGGTGCATTGTGTTGCATTGTTACCTAAAAAGGTAGTGTACGTATATTTATCAATATATCTGAATTTAATAATGTAACATATATCATTGTATTTTATAACCTCACAATAGAAAAGGGTGTGTTACATAACATTATATTGTCCCAGCAGAAAGTAGTGTGTTACATAATATTATATTGTCCAGCAGATAATAGTGTGTTACATACTATATTGTCCCAGCAGAAAATAGTGTGCTATATAACAGAAGTTGAACTCTGTTGTTACACTCATTAACCTCGTTAGAAAGTTTGTGATGATCGTTCTGTAATTTTTCTCCAGTTTTCTTTTTGTACGAGGAGTTTATATCGTCGTCTAGTTAAATCTTTCTTAGATTTGTTGACTGTTCGATCCTTAGTGCTGGGCATTTAGTTCTTGTACAACAGCTTATAGCCACCTTACGGCAGATCCACTATGATATATATTATATGTAATCGATCTTTAAATCTGAGATAAATGTTACAGTTTTAAAGACACGTTCAACTTGTGGGTAACTTAATAGAAAATAGGATAGTTTAGTCCTAACTTAAATGATGTATATATATTATGTTTGAAGAGATAATAAATTTCTTAAAAGAATCTAGTATAAAAAAAAGACTTTCTTTCTAAAAATAAAGACGTCTAGAAATGAAGGTTTGATCTTGTTAATGTCCAACAATAAATTAAATATTATCATAATTGTTATTTCCGTATGTATTCTTCAAATAAAAACTCTAGCTGTTATATTTAGAATATTTATGATTAATAAAGATAACACCCAAATACTTTTATGTCGCGTTATTTCAAACAACCCCTTTCATCAAGCAAGGAAACGTCAGCGAGTGATAAGCCTAATGTAGATATCGTTACCGCGCTATCTGTTGGTCAAATTTAACATAATAACCATAGTTGACAAAATTTACTGGTTACTGAAAGAACTTACAAAGTCTCATTTCCTGACTTCCATTCCGATCTAAAACCTTTGTAAGATAAATCAAGATTTATTAACCCCCAGTACTTTTTCAGATTATATTTTTATTGCGATTATATTGAAATGCTCAGGTAATGTTTAGTATATTCACAGTTATACCCGACATAACTTTAATATCTTGTTTCTTCGTTTACCAAACTCATCTATAATTTTGAACCTATTTCGAACCATCATAGGTTGCTCTTTGATGTAAAAGAAAAATAAAACATTCAACACTTTTCTTAAACGTAATACATTTAAGTTTAAAATTGGTAGAGAATATGCAACCTTTATTTTTTATTTAAATTTTATATTTTTTATACTTTTTAAGATTTTTCAGAAAGACTCGAGATACTAAAAAATAACTAATCTTATTATTGACGTTTCAAATCAATATATCATTAAAATATTTAAATTAACATCAAAATTAAACTATTTTTAATGTTAACAACAAAATTACTATGAAACATTACACAAATTCCTCAGACTACTTTACTTTGTTCTGAATAACCACAGTTTCTTTGGCATATATCGTCTGGCTTACTTTGAGCATTGCATATCTAAAAACGGCGCTATATCCAAATCCGTTTCTGGCAGTAATTTTAGTTTGAAAACCTTACAAGGACCAAACAAATTTGAAGACAATTAGAAACACTCAAAAACTGTTATTAAAACCTTTCTGGACCATTATTTAAAATAATATTTTGCCCCCTAACAGATTCAATTATATTTTACAAAAGGTTTAAGGATAATAAAAAAAAACATGTTCTACCTCTATCCGAAAATCATTGCCCAGATATAGTTATTAATATCTACTTCATCCTGAAACAATTTAATGAGGTTGTAGATAGGAAGTTAAATCATGTTTTCGAAAACTGTAAAATAATTTGAAGAGAGCAAAACTTCTAAATTTATAAAGATTAACTTTAAAATTCTAAATACAAAATGAAAAAGATATTTTGTTATATCAGAGAGCCCAGTATGGCCAGATAGTTAAGACAGTAGATTCGTAATCTGAGGGTCGCGGGTTCGAATCCCGTCACACAAAACATGCTCTACCCTTCAGCCGTGTGGGCGTTATAACATGAAGGTCAATCCTACCATTTGTTGGTAAAAGAATAGTCTAAGAGTTGGTGGTTGATAATGACTAGCTCCCTTCCCTCTAGCCTTACACAGCTAAATTAAAAACGACTAGCGCAGATAGCCCTCGTGTAACTTCGCGTGGAAGTTCAAAACAGCCCTCCAGTGGCACAGCGGTATGTCTGTGGACTCACACCGCTAAAAAACAATGTTTCGATACCCGTGGTGAGCAGAGCACAGACAGTCAGTTGTGTAGCTTTGTGCTTAATTCTAAGCAAACAAACAAACAAAAATTCAAAACAAACTTATGTAATAGAAAAAAGAAATTGTTTAAAGTGTACAAATAGATATCATGAGCTACGGATTAAATATATGGACCTGAATGATGAAAATTATTTAAGGTAGAAGGTTTTTCAGGGTTTAATTCTAGAAAGTGTAATTTATGATCTATGATGTTCTATTTGTGGAGAGTTGCACATTATAGAAATTAATAATATAAAACTAAGAGTTAACTTCTCAATGTCGAAATGTGGAAAAATGTTCCTTACCAGTGGGTAACCACTTTTGTTTGTGCGTCAGTGACACAGCAGTACGTCTGCGGACTTACACTGCTAGAAACCAGGTTTCGATACCAGTGGTGGGCATAGCATAGCCCAGCGTGTAGCCCTGTGTTTAATTCTAAATAAAGAAACAAACAAACCATTTTTATTTTTTGTAACTCTAGTTTTTATCGGGTGAAATGAATTTGCTAAAGTCTCGGAACGTTGTTTTTGATAAACGAATTAGATAATAGTTACAAGTGTGATAATCCTCACTGTCTGTTGGCCAACTGATTTAATAAGAACCAATCATTTCTCTCTCTCATATTAGGAACTTTAGAGTTTATATATGTGGCTTGATGCAGAACCAGTTTCTAGGTTCCTTAATTTCTCTGTGTTCCTAACTTTAAACGAGAAGTAAATGTCTTAAGGTCTCACTTAGAAAACAACTCTTCAAACCAGCGAATGTATCTCAATTTATTTTAGTTGTGTTTGCCTTAAAAGAAAACGAAGGCAGTTACTTCGTGGTAATCAAGAGGCAGCTTGGCGCACGACGGGTGTTCACGCATGCGTGAAGTAGTGTAATGTGTAGCATGGGGTTTAAAGTATTTTTAGCTTTGTAGCAAAATTCGAGATAGGATACTAGAGTCCACCTAGGATATATTGTAGACATTACTTCATGGTGTAACTGTTTAACATCCAGGTAATAGCTAATTACGTTAAAATTTACATTTTAATTTACACGGACCATTAGAGGAACTGATAATATCTCCAACACTTTTATCATTTCTATGGGATCAGTTGTCAGTTCTTAAAGGTGTTAAAAGTGTAAAATAGTTGTTAAAAGAGTGTTATATGTGTGGATCTGTGTTCGATCACGTTTTTTACAGTTCAACTAAGCGTGGCTTACAATTAGACCTGAGAACACCACACAGCTTAGATTATCTAAAAACGTTCTACAGTTAGACATGAGAACACTACATAGCTTTTACGTATTAGAAGGGCCCGGCATGGCCAAGCGTGTTAAGGCGTGCGACTCGCAATCTGAGGGTCGCGGGTTCGCATCCACGTCACGCCAAACATGCTCGCCCTTTCAGCCGTGGGGGCGTTATAATGTTACGAACAATTCCACTATTCGTTGGTAAAAGAGTAACCCAAGAGTTGGCGGTTGGTGGTGATGACTAGCTGCCTTCCCTCTAGTCTTACACTGCTAAATTAGGGATGGCTAGCACAGATAGCCCTCAAGTAGCTTTGTGCGAAATGCAAAAAAACAAACAAACATATTAGAAATGACCCACAACTAAGAACATCACTCAGCTTAGATCAAATCAATTTCATGAGGTGGATTGACGATATAGAGGTACCTATAGATGTCTTCCAGCCGATTTGTTAATCCATCTGCTCTATTCATATGACTTTCTATTCATTTATCCACTTATTTGCGTATCTTCCCGTCTAAATCTGTCTATCTATCCATTTAAATAAGCCTGTATATTTACATGTCTCCTAAATCTTTGTACAAAATTGTGCTTGTGTCTGTCCGCCAAACTATACTTACTTCTCTAAGTGTCCACATCTGTTTAGGACTATCTTTTGTGTCCATTTTTGTTATTTGATTCTATCCACAAGTCGCTTTTTTGTGTTCATCTGCCTGCTTCTTTATCCATTGATGTCCAACTCTATTTTTTTATCTGATTATCTGTTTATTGGTACTGATTTTTTATCGTATACTTCTATCTGTTTTCAGTCTATATATGAACAATTACTATTATTACCTATTGTTTGTCAGTCTCACTGTGTGTCTCGCCGCATACCATTTGTCTTTAAACACGACGTTTCATCCAATTATTTGCGGTTTATGTGTTATTTGTAATTTTATTTTTCTTTGTTTCTTTCCCATGTTTCAGTTTTATTAACTTGTGCCTGAGAAACGCTACAGTGTAGCACGTGATCTGGTTTTACATTTGATCTTTAGTCGTTATAGAAGTAACAGCTATACCAGTGTTACCACGTGAATTTTTCATTGCTCTATTGATACGAAGGTAATTTCGGACTTTAATAAAAACATCATCTTACATAACCTCTCTCTACTGCATTATTAGATTTCACTTCTCAGGAATGTACATTGTTAGAAACATCTCAATACCCTGGTCTCTATGATTGGGTTGATTAATCGGGCGCCAGGGTGATTGATCGAATATTTGAAAAGCTCTACTTGGCTACGTCTACTTTCAATACCAGCGTGTACGTTTCTCAACGTTTTCAAACCTACGGAAAATTCCGTTTCATCACTGCTCTTAGCAACCAGAAGATTTGATACTTGTGTTGACACGTGCCAAGGAGTCGCCCGCTGGAAAAAACTTGCAAACTATCCCAGAGAAACAGTGGACCTAGAAGGTCAGCCTTTCTATACAAGCACGTGTTCAGAGGACTAGTTGAATGGACCGAAAAGTCATAACTAGTCTACTAATAGTCACAAAAAAGAGAGACAAGGTGATAAAAATGTTGTATTTATTAACAAAAATCAGGTAAACACATCTGTACTAAAAGGAACTTCAAAAATACTGGTAATACTTGGTAACCAAGTGAATAAATTTGGTAACTTAAATATGTATACCATATAATCTACGTACAGAGCTCATTCCTTAACAGGATGTATACCATATAATCTACGTGCACAGCTCATTCCTTAACAGAATGTATACCATATAATCTACGTACAGAGCTCATTCCTTAACAGAATGTATACCATATAATCTACGTACAGAGCTCATTCCTTAACAGGATGTATACCATATAATCTACGTGCACAGCTCATTCCTTAACAGGATGTATACCATATAATCTACGTACAGAGCTCATTCCTTAACAGGATGTATACCATATAATCTACGTGCACAGCTCATTCCTTAACAGGATGTATACCATATAATCTACGTGCACAGCTCATTCCTTAACAGAATGTATACCATATAATCTACCTTTAGAACTCCTTACTTTGCAGGATGTACGTCATGTAATCTACCTTTAGAACTCCTTACTTAGCAGGATGTTACATCATGTAGTATATCTTTAGAACTCCTTACTTAGCAGGATGTTACATCATGTAGTATACCTTTAGAACTCCTTACTTAACAAGATTTACATCACATAATCTACATTAAGAACTCCTTACTTAGCAGGATGTACGTCACCAGAGACGTAGATCCTGGGGGGATGGGGGATATATCCCCACCTTCATTTTAGGTGGGGGGTATGGTGCATACAATCATCCCCCCTACAGTTTGGTCTGTTGAATTGTTTTATTGCATCACAGGCCTACAAATTGTGTGTTTGTTCATGTGATTCTCGTGTTCTTACCAATCGAATTTGATCGGCCTAGATTTAGGCTTTTTCAGTAGTCCAAATGTACATCTTTAATATAGGCGTGCTTCTAAGCTTTTCGATCTAAGCGATAGTTCGTAAGTATCAGTCAGTAGGCCTAAGTATGCATGCAAGTATCATGGCAACAAGATTATTCTGTGACTGCATGTTTACAGCTTTCAAATTCACGTAATCAGAGGTTACCAATTTGCAAATTGAACAGTCCACACAAGTGGTTGCAAAAATCATCCCCCCCATCGGGTGTAAAAAAGCTACGCTCCTGTACATCACATAACCTGTCATTAATAGAATGTTTTCTTTAGTAATTTGTAAGTAACCAAAACGTGTATATATACATATATTATCAAACACACCTTACTGTGAAAAAGTGAGGCCATGAAGGGACTGAGTGCCTGATTTAAAAGTATGAATTCAGAATTGGCGGCTAAAGTGTGGCTACACTTGTAACATTGATATAAACTTTACAGTAAATAGCTAGCCAGGCCACGGTTTTCCTTCATCTTTGGTCAAGATGATGGAGAAAAACCATAGCCAAACTAACTAATAAATAATGAATGAATATTTGCTGTATGTTAGAAAATGACACTCGATAGTAGCCCATATTAGCTTTAGAATCGCAACCATTTATTCTGAACAGACCTTGAGCCCGGCATGGCCAAGCGTGTTAATGTGTTCGACTCGTAATCCGAGGGTCGGGGGTTCAAATTCCCGTCGCACCAAACATGTTCGCTCTTTTTATCCGTGAAGGCGTTATAATGTGACGATCAATCCCACTATTCGTTGGTAAAAGAGTAGCCCAAGAGTTGGCGGTGGGTGATGATGACTAGCTGCCTTCCCTCTAGTCTCACACTGCTAAATTAGGGACGGCTAGCGCAGGTAGCTCTCGTGAAGCTTTTCGCGAAATTCAGAAACAAAGAAAACTGAACAGACCTATACATATACATACCTATAAATATATAGTAGCAGGTTTTCCTCTCTAAAACAGTGTTTATAACTTTCTTCATAGTAGTACCATGTAACTTAGATTAACAGTTTCTTGCCATCGCTTCCATGCAATCGGTACAGCCGTATCAAGCATCTTTATTTATGCTAATAATCACGTGCCATTAAACACTCTTTAATTAGAATAATTTTATAAAATGCTGTAAATGTCTGCTGAAAAGTGGGCAATGAATAATTAATAATAACCATCCACCCTTATGATTCTTTCATAGAACTTGAGCTCGACACTACTAATCTAATTTGCTCGTTGTTGACCTGCGCAAATATTTTCGTAAAATATGAGCAGTTTTTGTTCAATAAGTTTGCACTACTGACTCATATTTAAACCACACGAGACTTATAATTGTATATTATAAATACCTATCAGTGTACCAAACTTTAAAGAAAAAATCAATGAAGGTTAAGTTTGATTTTCCATCAAATAAATCTTGTGAACTTTCGGTGCGAACAAAAAAGTAGGAAAACTTGAATAAAAATGAAAAGCTTTATATCACGTAACGGATACTATTAAATTAATAGTCCGGTAGAGCAGAAAATATGTGACAATCTGGATTACGACAGTCCGAAATACAGAAGGTGGTTTAGTTTGGTTTGAATTTCGCGCAAAGCTACACGAGGGCTATCTGTGCTAGCCGTCTCTAATTTAGCAGTGTAAGACTAGAGGGAAGGCAGCTAGTCATCACTACCCACCGCCAACTCTTGGGCTACTCTTTTACCCACGAATAGTGGGATTGACCGTACATTATAACGCCCCCACGGCTGAAAGGATGAGTATGTTTGGCGTGACGGGGAGACAGTTAATTAGTTTGTATATTATTAGTAGGAAAGATACGCAATAAACTATTTCTGCTCTGCCTACTATGGATGTTAATCCAGATTTTATCACTATAAGCCATAAGTCTCGCTTATAAACCACCATGAGTTGATAATGGATTTGTTGTTGTTGTTGTTTTTCTTATTTTTTGGATTTCGTGCAAAGTTACCAACACCGACTGCTACTCTTAACCAAGTAGCAAGATTGGTTATTAGTTTCTCTTGATGACGAGAAACACCTCTCTGTTATCCTGAAGATGACCTAGAAAGGTTAAAATGTTCTTCTCTACTTTATTAGTAAAAGTGTTAATACCCTTATCGGCTGTTAGTTTTATAAAATATCACAATAGGAAAGGTTAAGCATGTCAGTTGTCCAGACTCGAACCTTAAACCTGCAGTCTGGCAGAAATGTGTGACAACTTTACTATGACTGTTTGATTCATTTTAATAAACATAGTTTGGTATAGTTTGAATTTCCCGCAAGGCTACACGAGGAGTATTTGCGCTAATCGACCCTGATTTAATAGTGTATAACAAGGGGTAAGACAGCTAGTCATCACTACTCACTGACAACTCTTGGACTGCTCTTTTACCAACGAACAGCAGGATTGACCGTTACAAAATGACGCCCCTACCACTGAAAAGGCGAGCATGTCTGATGTGACGGAGATTCAATCTCGTAACCCTCAGATGACCAGTCAAGTGTTCTAACCATCTGGCTATGCTGAGCCAAGTGTAGAGGGATGGGCAATGCAGGAAGTTTAGTGAAAAGTAGGTTATCTAAGTCCAACATAGTTAATCTTTAAACCCGTAAAATAAACACCAATCTAATCACAAAGTAGGTGAAGCAAACACAGATTTTATTACCCTTTTAACGTAATTGTTCATTTGGGAATTTCATTTAACATTTCTGTGAGTGGCCTGTCATCTAGTGGGTAAATAAATAAAAATTGAAAATAATAAAGTAGAAAAACAATTTAGAACTTCTGAAGTGTGATTCATGAAGTTTCTTTTTCACTCGGTAAAATTATTTTTTAGCTGACGAATCGAAAATTTATCAATCATTTTGTCAGGTTCGCCCTCTGACATTCGTTTCTGTAAAAAAAACTTCGAACCGAAGAGAATAAATGACAGGTGTATGCGTTTTCTTTCAGCAAAGACACATCGAGCAATCTGCTGAGCCCATTGAGGAGAATCGAATCCCTGATTTTAGCGTTGTAAATCCGTAGACTTATCGCTGTACTAGCGGGGGGGGGGGTAAACGACAGATATATGAATTTGACGTTTGCATAAGAATAGGTATATAATTTATTTCACATGTGAGAATTCTCATCTGACTTGCCATTGTTCATTAATGTTTTATTAGAACTCAGTAATTCATACTTAAACATTACTCTCTGATCTTTAGTTAGTGTTTGATTATTACTTTGATTATCATTCATCCACTACTAATTAATTTAATTTAATGTTATTTGAAACTTGCAAAATGTAAACAATTTTAACGTTATTCTGAAAACTGAAATACACTGTTTAACATGTTGCTAACAGTTACAGCCTTTCCTTTTATATTTTAATGTTGTTTTCAATATACTTTAAATATCTACCTTTATTTTTCAATATGTCATGTTCAATACACCCCAGACATGTACTTTTAGACATTAACAAATAAAGATTTAAGACACAGTTCAAATCCTTGCAACCGTTTCTTGGCAAGAATAGTGTAGGTTGGAAAACGTTAAAAAAAGTTCAGTCGGAGAAACACAAGGTCTACTCCATTTCATTTCTCTTGCTTCACTCTAATTAATCAACTATTTAAATTAAAGTACGAGAAGGAAGCGCGTGCTATCACGTAACACAATAACAGTGGTGGAAACACATAAGCTGACTGGATTTATTATTATTTAGTTTTCTGTTTAACACCGGCTCTGTATTTTTATTATCATTCTGTGATACTTTGTTGGGACAAAACTCGTGTAATCTTAGCTGTCCTTACTTTCTCACTTACTAGTATACACATGTATATAAAGTTCGTGTCTTAACGTAGCTGTTATTACCAGTTACAAGAATGTTGAATATCTTTCCTTACATTTCTTTAAAAGAGGGACTAACTCTGTAATACCTTATCTGTTGGTAACATGAGTGTTGAATATTTTTCTTTACATTTCTTTAAAACAAGGACTTACTCTGTAATACCGAATCTGATGGCTCTAGGAATGTTGAATATTTTTCTTACTTTTTTCAAACCAAGGACTAACTCTGTAATACTTTATCTGTTGGTTACATGAGTGTTGAATATTTTTCCCGACATTCCTTTGTAATCTGTTTATAAATTATAAACTTTTACTGTTTTAATGTGAGATTCTAACCTGTTGAAGACATTTGCTATACCTGATGTAAACCATGTTATATTCTGCATGCCTTTGGATACACGTGATTGAAAATAACCTCAGAAACATAATCTGTAGTTCCAAAATAGTTTATTGGTAACGGTGCAGGGCTGTGTATGCAAAGGCTCAACGCCCGCCTCCATTTAGAGCTATGAGTGTATTATAAGAGCAACAGTCAGATCCTAGTAATTGATTACAGTAGCCCAAAGGTTGGCGGTGGATACTGTTAACTAACTGCCATTACTTAAGGACACTTAGCTCTTGTGTAATTTTGCAAGACTTTCCGAAATAAGCTACTATACTGCGAGGAAAGAACATGAGAGACGTATAACTACACGACTACTGTTATCTTAGTACTAAACCTCGAGGGCCCGGCATGGCCAAGCGTGTTAAGGCGTTTGACTCGTAATCCAAGGGTCGCGGGTTCGAATCCCGCTCGCACCAAACATGCTCGCCCTCCCAGCCGTGGGGGCGTTATAATGTTACTGTTAATCCCACTATTCGTATCCCAAGAGTTGGCGGTGGGTGGTGATGACTAGCTGCCTTCCCTCTAGTCTTACACTGCTAAATTAGGGACGGCTAGTGCAGATAGCCCTCGAGTAGCTTTGTGCGAAATTCAAAAAACAAACAAACTAAATCTCGTGACAAAATCTCTATAGCTTATTATATTTGTTTAAAACGACTGAATTAGATGTTTTATATAGGTGAATCTCGTGTCAAGCTATTTCTCTTGTAGATTTTGTTTAATGGCTGCACGTGACTTATTGGGAGTTATTCAAAAATAAATTGTTGGAGTGTCAGGTTTCAACTATAATGACTCCAGGAGTCTACTTAAGAGTGATTATCCTAAAACTAATCGTTCTTTTCTGACAATAAAATCCAACTAAATACGACCATCGGCTTCCATGTTCTCATTGAAACGACAGAGCGAGAAATTCTCAATCAATATATTTTTGTCTTTCGTGTTTGATCTCCACCTTTTCTGCGAATTGTCACTGTTGGACGTTCACTCACAGAGATGTATCACCACCTGACATAGCCACCAAGAGGTTGGGGGGGGATATACATGGTTGATCAGGGAAGTGATTAATTCTTCTAGACTCCGCCGTTTTCTGGTACGAAAACAGAACACGAACAAATTTCGACGACCTGATCGATGTATGGAACTTTCATAGCCGCTTGGAGAGTCCCTGCGTTCGATACGTGACGCTTGTTATTTGTAGAAAACAAAAATCTTTCTTTTGTTTTTAATATTTGGCTTCACATTGTCTCTTTTATTTCTTCGCATGTTTGAATATTGAAGAAGTTTCTAAGGACAAGCGGTAGAAGCAGTAGAAAAGAATTTTTAAAATTTAAAATAAAAAAAAAAATTTAATTCAGCAGAACCCCCCCTTCGACATTTAACTCGTAAGATAAATAAAATCGATAACAATGAAATTCCAGTAAGACCTAGTCGGTTATTCATGGATTAATTCTTAGGGTTTGTTTGGGTTTAACTTTCAGGGGTTTTACTGTAATGAATACATTTATCTGATAGTAACAACGCTTTTGGGCCGATTTGGCTAGCTGTGGGATGATTAATTAAAAGTCTTTGAACATCAGGGCGTCTACATCAGGAGCATGCACTAAAGGCAACATCTCCCAGTAGCTTTGTGCATACGATCTCTTGTGATTTTGAATTGTGTGATAGTGTTTAGTTATATGCATATTATACACGAGTTGTGTTGGGAGAGGAGCGCATCAAACACAATGTGTATGTTTAACGTGTCTCCTTCCAGTGACGATCAAGTCAAAATAGCTTAAAAATATCAAAATCTAATTTATTAAAAACAGTCTAAACACTTTTATTTCTAATGTTTTGGTTCGTGACCAGGAGAACAGTTTTACTACAACAGTTGTTACACCTTGACAATTATTTTTAATGTTTTTCTTTTAAAGCAAAACCACATTGGGCTATCTCCTGTGCTCACTGCGAGGAATCGAACCTATATTGTAGCGTTGTAAGTCCTTGAACCTTCTGCTTTTTAAATGTAATTTTAAACTTTCCTCAGCCTATCAGCGGCTTAAAATGATATATTAAACTGTACACAGGATTAGTTCCTTAGTAGAAATGGTAAAGCAACTATTTAAATCCCTGTTTTAGTTTGGTTATAATACTTTAAAAATTTCAAATACAACTTTAGTTTAGAACATTTTAAATTGAACTTTAAAATGCTTTGAAAATATGAACTGTACTTGTTCAGAAGTATAAGCTGTATAACCCTTATGTGCCGTATTTCAACTGCAACAAAGCTAGTGATTACGTGTATGGGTCGTGATTAAGGTGACTGGAGCCTAGAATCTGAATGATTTCTTCCCCATGCACTATAAATCACGTTTATACGTATAAGGCTTTCAAATGGTTCCAAGAATTAAAAGTAATGTCTCTTCTCAACTAATGTTATTGTTTCTTTCATCTTAAACCAATATACACCCTTGTGCAAATTAATTGAAACAAATGGTCATTTTACAATATTTTCAGCATGGCGGCCGGTGGAGGCTCGCTGGACCCGCTGATTTCCTTTAATAGTCATTTTTTCACACAGATGGCGTCATTAGCTGTGTTTTGCAGTACGGTCGATCTATTTTTGGGATAAATGACGAAATTTTGAGGAATATTACATCATTCGAAATTGCGTTCGAAGGGCAAGGAGACCAGTCAAAAAACAACTTCTTACCAACTCAGTGAAGAAAAAACGGTATCAATTGGGTCTGAAATACAAGAAATGGAGGCAAGAACAATGGAGGAAGGTGTTATTCAGTGACGAGACTCATTTCTTCGTACAGGGTCAAAGAAGGCTGCATGTTTGCAGATCTCCAGGTGAGAAACTTCGAGAATCTCACATCAATCAGTTCGTAAAACATCCCTTGAAGAAAATGTTTTGGGGCTTTTTCAGATACTATGGCGTCGAAGGCTTACACATCGTAGAAGGTATGATGCGAGGACCACAGTACATCGAAGTTTTGCAGAGAAGAGTCGTTCCAGAATTAAAAGAGATTTCCAGATGGATCTGGAATTTCTCAGCAAGATCTGGCTCCGTGCCACACATCAAAACTTGTGAAGAATTTTATGACTACAACGCGAATAAAGGTGCTGGACTGGCCTGAAAACTCTCTGGACTTAAATCCTGTTGAAAATCTTCGGGCGATTTGTAAAGAAAGACTTCGGGGAAAAGACTGTACTACGAAAGATAAGCTAATTGAGGCCATAATTGAGGTGTGGTACCGCGATCCAATAATTAGTAAAGATTGCAGTCAACCCGTGGACTCGATGCCAAAGTGAATTAATGAAAAATAATGGCGGTCATATCATATATTAATTTGTAAGTAATTTTTGGATTCTCAAAATTAAAACGCATAAAAATTGAAAAAATCGTAATTTTCCGTTTTGTTTCAATTAATTTGCACAAGGGTGTATATGTAAAAATAATTACAACTGAAATACCCACAGTTCCCTAGTCATTAACGTTTTATACCAAACCAGGGCAAAGAAATGAAACTCACTAAAATTCATATGCTGTTAAAAGTTTACTATTTTTGTGTTACTACCAAATAAAAATTGCGCAAATAATATGTTAACACTGAGAGAAGGGACTGGAGGAAAACATTAGAAACTTTAAAAATTAAACTATTTTTATAAACTATATCTTGACTGTTAAATTTTATTTCATTCTATACTATAACGCCCTTAACTAGTTCGATAGTAGGTTTGCAGCCTTACGGCGCTAATATCCAGGTTTCGATACTCGTGATGGGCAGAGCATAGATAACTCATTGTGTAGTTTTGTGCTTAACAAAGCCAAAACTTTCTTTCTCTCACTGCGCCTTTCTATTTTGTAGTGCACTTTACGGGACCACGTCCAGCAGAGGACGTTCAAACTATGTGCCCACAGAATGTTTGGGACATATAATTGGTTACATGTCTAGAGACTCCTTTTCTCTGCTTTGAAAATATATACTTGTTCGTATATGAAGAACCATCCTTCACTTTAAATGTTTTCTTTCTGTCGCAGAATTGAAATTAACTAATATACGACTTCAAACGTGTGTGTGTCTTTAAGCAAAAGAAGCTATACAAGAGGCTGTCCATGTTCTGTATTCATCGCGTGGAATCGAGACCCTGATTTTAGACTTGCTACTTGCTCACTGTGAGCTCGATGGTTTATGAAATAATTAAATCAATTTAACTTAGGTCTTTAATAATGTAGCTTAAAATAATACTTCCAAGACATTTAATTTGGTTCTTTTGTATATCAGCGGTAAGTTCATAGACCTAAAATCTTGGGTTCGATTCCATATGATGGACAGATAGAGTGCAGACAGTTTATTGTATAGCCTTGCCATAAAACAAACAAATCATTGGCTACAGCGTAAAGTCGTTTGCTGTTCAATTTTATTTCTGCTGGTGAGTCTCCGAGGGTCGCGGGTTCGCGCCCGCGTCGCGCTGAACATGCTTGCCCTCCCAGCCGTGGGGATGTATAATGTGACGGTCAATCCCACTATTCGTTGGTAAAAGAGTAGCCCAAGAGTTGGCGGTGGGTGGTGATGACTAGCTGCCTTCCCTCTAGTCTTACACTGCTCAATTAGGGACGGCTAGCACAGATAGCCCTCGAGTAGCTTTGTGCGAAATTCTAAAAACCAAAACAAACAAACATCTGCTGGTGAGAAAAACGTATATCGGAACTCAACAGCAAAACTGTTTATTTTTGAAGAAGAGTTAGTGTTCACAGAGTCTGAAATTCCGAGCTAATTAGTTCGCAGACGATGACTGACGATTCTGATCTAGAACCTTTCATCATTTCTCTATTTATTATCTTGTAAAGAATCAAGACTATCGACGTATAATAATAGATTGGGCCTAATGAATTAAAACCTTCAATTAGTGAAGACATCTAAAATCAAGGACGCCACGTGACATCCAAATCCAATGAGAGGATGTCATTCTCAGACGTCATCAGTCACCATTGGTTACATCGGTATTTTTAAACACACGTAAAATTTTCAATATTATTACGTTACACATCTTTAATGAAGAATTGAAAAGTAATTCCTCAAAAAAAGATAGACAGATAATCTTTTCCGGTCTTAGCTCTAATTTCTAGTAGAAAGTCAAAAATAAAATGTTTCTCTCTATCCGGAAACTGACTAACGTATCACCAGAAGGAATCACATTGATCACAGGCTCGCGATGTGCAGGACACAATCAGCGTTTTATTTCTTTGACAACAGAAATTAATCTTGTAAAGTCCCATCCATTATTGTAAATAGTGATGTATGTGATGCAAGCAATTTCATTTATTTAAATACCGTTTTTATTTCCTGGTTGTCATTTTACAACATAGCTGACGACTGAGATTGTATCTAGTGGTTATTATTTTTCAATCTGATGATTAACTCTCCTAATGTCTCAGCTCGTATACGCTCTCTAACAACCCATTCCTTACGTCTAAAGCAAACATCAGAAAGAGTTGGTAAAAACTAAATATTCAGTGTTATTTTGAGCTATGGACTCAAGAAATCACGAAATAGTGTACAATACATACATGATGTATCGTGTCACTGAAGCCAAATGTGTGACACACTTAAGTATCACTTAACTGAGACTACACAAAAATCTTTCAAGGAAAGTGGAGCGTGACACATTACACACTATTATTAATAACGGAAAATTTAGTGCCTTTCAGTGGCAGTTTAAGAAAGGAAAACATAAAGATTTGACTCGTATATCTTAACGAAGGGCAACAGGTGGAATTAAGCATAAAACAACTCAATGGGCTATCTGTGCTCTATCCACCACCGGTATCGAAACCTATGCCACTGGATGAAAACACAAGTGTCAGACAAGAAAAATAATGTGGTGTGTTTAAATTAAGGATAGAGAGCGCCAGATGTTAGTAACAAGAGTATAGTGTGTTTAAATTAAGGATAGAGAGCGCCAGATGTTAGTAACAAGAGTATAGTGTGTTTAAATTAAGGATAGTGTGCGTAAGATGTTAGTAACAAAAGTATAGTGTGTTTAAATGACGGCTAGCTATCGTCAAGTGTTAGTAATAAGTGTATAGTATATTTAAATGACGGAAAGCGGGCGTCAGATGTTAGTACTAAGTGTATAATGTGTTTAAACGAAGGATGGCGGGCGCCAGATGTTAGTACTAAGTGTATTCAAATGAAGAATAGAGAGTACCATATTTAACTAACAGTGTGTCTGATGAATGATATTATTAGACACCATCTAGTACACATCAGTAAATTCAACATGGCCAGATTTAAGCACTGCGTCAACAAAAAACGCCCTTAAGCTAATATACCAAAATGGTCGGCTAGGACGTTTCGGTTCGTTAGACTCAATTTTTAAACTGAGCCAATTTCTTTGCTCCAGTGCTCACTGCCTGACGTTGACTTGATAAGCTACTCAGCGGAAGCATCTTGCCTTCGTCGTCTGTGACGTCATCAAACTCCATCTGCTGTAATAATAGCGCACTTTCTCAACTTGCCACAATAAATCTGTTCAAGACGTGTTTTAAACCACACTTAATTTCCCAGTTCTTAGCTGCTATTATTCTCTTCTCGTGCTCATATTTTGAAAAGGAGAAAAATTACACAAATTATAAAACAGAGTAGTAAATTAATGTTCCTTTTATACGTATTGGGTGAAGTTAAAAATTATTAATTTTTTTTTGTTTTAGAATAATGATACTTTGATAAGAATGAAAAAAAAATCGAATTTCAGCTTTTAGGGTTAACTTCAATTACATCATTACTGTATAATTCTATTTCGATATTTTTGAAAACTGTTTACGCCACAAGTTACTTGTGATTTAATCACCTTGTTCATTACAGTGTCTCTATCATTCTCTTCTCGTCCCATCGCAAATAGTAGCTTCAACTGATGTTAGAAAACGAATCGTAGAAACATATTTAAAATATACAAAGAGTAACCTTTGTTTGGTTTGTTTACTGAATTTCATGCAAAACTACTCGACAGTTATCTGCGCCAGCCATTCCTAATCTGATATGACAGACTAGATGGAAAGCAACTAGTCAACAGCCACTGCCACCTTTTGTGCCACTCTTTACCAACGAAAAATAGAATTCACAATCTTATTTAACGTCCTGGTGGAAAGGGCGAGCATGTTTGGCGAAAGTATTCGAATGCATGATTCGTAAATTGAGAGTCGAGTGCACTAACCACCAAGCCGTGCAAACGTCTTTATGTATTTATTTATATGCTATGAAATTCGATCGAATTCATTCGCTTGTACAATTCTAAGATTTACGTTTTGATACATTTGTAGCCTTTTTCATCCCCACCCCTCAAACAAAAAACTGTATTCAGCACATACACGTAAATATGACTTTATTTACAATACTGGAGATGTTATATCATTTTTATTGGTTTCCCTGACAAAAACAGCAATATTAACACTAATGACAACAAACAACACAAGAAGATAACCACAGCCTTCTCACCTCTTCAGTACTGTTCATAACGTCTCCAACATTCCTTGCTGTCCTTATACAAGTAGCTGATTTCAACAACCTAATTATCCATCGCAAACATCGGCCATGACTAGTCCTAGCATTGGATCAAGGTTACCGGACACTAGTATAATTGTGGCATATAAGTGGCGCTTATAATATCGGTTAAAAAAGCGTCATACTTTTGATGAGGGTTAGCACTATGATCCTCCAACCACTCTGGGGTTAACAACATTAAGAAACAATGGTCTTGATTAGGGTTAACACTGTGATACAACAACTACTATGAGGTTAACAACATTCAAAACATTGGTTTTTATTAGGGTCAACACTGTGATACACCAACCACTCTGAGGTTAACAACATTCAGAAACATTGGTCTTAATAAGAGTTAGCACTGTGATCCTCCAACCACCCTGAAGTTAACAACATTCAGAAACATTGATCTTGATTAGGGTTAATACCCAACCACTTTGAGGTTAACAACATTTAAAACATTGGTCTTGATTAGGGTTAGAATTGTGATACATTAACCACTCCGAGGTTAACAACATTCAAAAAGACTGGTCTTGGTTAGGGTTAGAACTGTAATACACTGACCACTCTGTAATGCTCCAACCACTCTGAAGTTAACAACATTCAGAAACATTAGTCTTGATTAGGGTTAACACTGTGATACAACAACTACTATGAGGTTAACAACATTCAAAACATTGGTCTTTATTAGGGTCAACACTGTGATACACCAACCACTCTGAGGTTAACAACATTCAGAAACATTGGTCTTAATAAGAGTTAGCACTGTGATCCTCCAACCACCCTGAAGTTAACAACATTCAGAAACATTGATCTTGATTAGGGTTAATACTGTGATACACCAACCACTTTGAGGTTAACAACATTCAAAACATTGGTCTTGATTAGGGTTAGAATTGTGATATATTAACCACTCCGAGGTTAACAACATTCAAAAAGACTGGTCTTGGTTAGGGTTAGAACTGTAATACACTGACCACTCTGTAATGCTCCAATCACTCTGAAGTTAACAACATTCAGAAACATTAGTCTTGATTAGAGTTAACACTGTGATACACCAATCACTCTGAGGTTAACAACATTCACAAAGACTGGTCTTGGTTAGGGTTAGAACTGTGATACACTGACTTCTCTGTTTCTTTTATATGTGACACAGAACTGCTTTTTAAAATGTTGAACTGAGCGGCAGTAGCTATAAATATTTATCTGCTAAGATGTTATTACATTAACCAATAAGATCGCTCATTAAAATCTTCATCTGCTTTGGTATGTCCTAACATTATGTATAGTCAACCAATCACCTTACGACACAGGACCTCTGTTTAAAGTATTGGTTAACAAAATTCAAAAGTAAAACGCCTTGATTTGTGCTAACATTGTTATACCAATCAATTAGCTTCCATTATTGTTTGCAAAATACAGCATAAAAAACAAAGATTAAGCCGCTGTTAATACTGTGTTAATTCTGTTAATATTGGTATTAACCAATCAGAAACTTCCCAATTAAGTGCCAGTTGAGATATAATAGAGCTACTTCGATAATTATCGCTGCCTTGGTGAGATTCACTCGGTGTTAACTACAAGAAAACCACTGATTTTAACAAATCCCGGGTCAGCTCTAATTGACATTTATAATGTGACCAGGTGGGTTCCTGATGATCATACTTGTAAATACTTGGTACTTCAGTCAAGGTCCTTCAACCAGTACCTCATCTTCGGATTCTTCAAACTCATCTATCACATCTACCAACGCCACCTCGCGAAGATCAATGTGTCTCTCGTTAGTGTGCCACACACCATAGCCCATGTATATCAGAATACCTGGAACAAAAACGTATGTCTTATTTTTACTCACTTTCTTCTTATGTCCTTTTCAAACAACAGAGACGAGTGATGGTGTCATCTAGCATCATCAGCGTTAAGTTAAATGATTCATATCAATGACATCTGGTTTGTTCATCCTGATATCAATAACATTCAAAACACCAGCCACATCACTGACTTCTTATATGAATTAATGCTATAATTTATAATGACCCAGTACTATCTACTCCTACGACTTAGTATAACAGTACAGAACAACACACTGATGTTCTCTTATATGAACTATTGTTATAGTATGGAACAAGATATCGTTGTCTACTGGTATAAACTATTGTTATGGTATAGAACAAGACATCGTTGTCTACTGGTATGAACTACTGTTGTGGTATAGAACAAGACATCGTTGTCTACTACTATGAACTGTTTTTACAACTTAGAATGAAACATCGTTGTCTACTGGTATGAACTATTGTTATAGTTCAGAACAAGACATCATTGTCTAATGGTATGAACTATTATTTTAGTTTAGAAAGACACATTATTGTTTGCTGGTTTGAACTATTGTTATGGTGTAGCACTGTTCCTATAGTATAGTAAGCAGATTATTGTTTCGTCTTATGAAACACTTTTGTAGTACAGAACAATATAATCTTAACTCACGTATGAATTAATATAGTAATATAGGACAACATATCGCCTGTAGTTTGTACTGGTGTTATAGTATTTTTGAATGAAGTTATGAATAAATAAACCATTGTTTGATGGAAATAGCCTAATTTGCTCTGTTCTAATAAACTCTAATTAACGATCCACCATCCTAGAAATTGAACCAGTTGTTCGCAGCCGCAGAAGAAAGCCGAATAAGTGTTCAGATACTTAGATTTCAGAAGGCCGATCCAGTGACATACATTTCACTCCCAACAAGGAACAAATTTTGTTCAAAAGAGATAGTGTCTGACTTTTTTTTTAACTACGTTAATTTTTTCCAGAAAACGTAACAGTATACATTGAAATTAATTTAATATTAATTAGAAATAATCAATCGAATTTAATAAAACATTAACTGTAAACCAATATTTAATGCCTACTCCTTTGAGAGAGGCAGCTCTATACATGGTCTGTTAAAAGTGACACTGAAAAAAGAAATAACTTTTGTAATGTCATCTATAAAAACTTGGTTCACACACACACAAACATGTAGAAAACAGAAGAAACTTTATGTTTAATCAGAAGGTGGCGTTCAATACTTTGTCGTTTGAATTTGTTGTGGGGCAAGTTTTCTATGAGACAGATGTCACAACATCATTATGGTCAGAGGAATCGAAGTGTTCAGAAACGGAGATTTAGTAAAGTGTTAAAGTACAGATCAGAGAGTGGTTGCTAGGCTTTTCTCCAATATTTACTTTGTTTTATCCACCGCACTGAAAATAGTAAATGCATTGTCTTGTAACAAGGAACTGGGATCAGTTATGGGAGTACTGTTTTTAACACACGGACTGGAATTTTATGTGTAACATACAAATTGTGCTATTGTTTATCAAGCAGTGATCGTCGTGCTGTTTGTAAAGCAGATATTAAAGTACTTCAAACATGGAGTTGATGGCTCGTAGTGGGATAAATATACGCTACCTAGAGCAGTAATTGCTGGATAATTAAGATTTAATTATAAAAACATAGCATCCATCATAGAGTTAGATTTGTTTCTCTACGGACTTCTCTATGGATTAGGGTTAAGGTACAGCTATTCTTGCTTAGTATAGATTAGGGTTAAGGTACAGTTATTCTTGCTTAGTATAGATTAGGGTTAAGGTACAACTATTCTTGCTTAGTATAGATTAGGATTAAGGTACAGCTATTCTTACTTAGTATGGATTAGAATTAAAGTACAGATATTCTTACTTAGTATGGATTAGGATTAGGCTACAGCTATTCATGCTTAGTATGGATTAGGAATAAGGTACATCTATTCCTGCTCAGTATGGATTAGGGTTAAGCTGCAGTTATTTCTGCTTAGTATGGATTAGGATAAAGGTACAGCTATTCTTACATAACGTCAATTATGGTTACGGTACAGCTGTTTATGCTTAGTATGCTTTAAGGTTAAGGTGCAATTATTCTTGCTTAGTATGGATTAGGATTAAGGTACAGCTGTTTTTACTTAATATGGATTAGGGTTAAGATACAACTATTCTTACGCAGTATCAATTATTTTTACGGTACAGTTGTTTTTGCTTAGTATAAATGAGGGTTAAGGTAATACGACGATAATATGTTACTAACAGTATTATATACAAAAGGCTTATCTCTTACCTAAGAGGTCCCACACTAGGAAGGTCATCCAAGCTGTGTAAGATAAACAAGTCATCAGATGAACACTGATCCAGATAGCACAGATTGGAAGGAAAGGAATGCAGGCTACACCATTTTTCAAGTGAGGACGGTGTCGTGGTTGCTTCAGTAATACCGCAACACACAAAATAACTGCCACAAATAGCATACAGGTTATCACTTCCAGCCACCAACGATTTTCATGTCCTAAGAGTGGTGCGTGCATGGTTAACAGTCCCATGACAGCTGCGAGGGAGAATATGGTGGCCACCATGGCAGCAGAAGTAGCAACTGACTTTTGGTTTGGTTCTTGCTTCTGGTAGCCCAGGGAAGTGAGGTCAGATAAGGAAGTGACGTAATTCTCATTTATAAATTCTACTGACATTGCTCTGGGTTGAATAGCCCCGTAATCTCTCTGCACTGTGCCCACCATTACAGCTGCTTCTCCAATTTGATCACTAGATGGCGTACATGCAGTTACAGTTTCCCAGGTTTCATGTATCGGAGTAGATGGTGTTTGAGGCCCTTCTTCTTTGGTGGAGTTTAAATTATGGGTTTGTGTACTAGAATTCACTTGACTCAAGTAAATGTTACTAGAACTCCCTAGTGGCAGAGTTAGTGTAGACTCACGAGATAATTCTCCTAATTCTAATGGTAGCCGTTCAGCAACTCCATACCGAAGACAGAGCACGGATACTGCAACTGAACTATAGGCTACCAGGGTTCCCATTCCCAACATGTTTAGTAAGCCAGAACTGTCACAGAAAACCGCTACTAGTGCGGACAGTAAAAATGACGCCAGACTTGCCCAGCAGGCGGTGCCGGTATTGTTATTATAGTGGCTTAAGAAAGAGAAAAGGAGGCCATCATTGGCTAGACTATGTTGAACTCGGGACAAAGCAAATAAACATGCCCACACAGATGAAAGCAGGCCACTACTGGCTCCGATAAGAACGAATAACTTCATTCCATAGATTTTTCTAATGTCAAAAACTTCCAGAAGAGAACCTCTTTTTTCAAGAAGCGACGAAGGGACCACTAATGTTATGGATGCTGCAGTGATGAAAGATGCCACAAGACCAATTAAGAAGGTGAGACTGACAGCATCAGCAAGAACTTTAGAACGATGTTCCATCTCTCCAGCAGAGGTCGCTATGATATCGAAGCCAATAAAAGCGTAGAAACACAGCGTGGCACCTGTTATCACCTGAAGAACAATAAGTTTAGAAGTGTTAAATCTTTAACAAATTACATTTTTTGTGTATAAGTCTAGGAGTTTAAAACGTATCTCAATACTATACATAAGACCGATAAACTGATACAAATTATTAAAATTTTCTAATTACTTAATAAAAATTCTCAGTTCAGAGATAATTATTAGTTGAAAGAACACTCGCCTGTGAACACAGAATATCAGTGAAGCAAAAATAATAATGTAGGGTTAGCAGTTCAATCACAAAACCAAACTGGGTTATTACTTTGTCAAAACAACACAAAAACTAGTAGTATTATATGAATAATGAAACTAGTTAGGAATATAATGCTGTTTGTTACGTTATCAATAAAGTTAAGTACCACTTTATTTAAAAAACACTTCAGTATTTGTGAACCTGACATGGCCAAGCGTGTTAAGGCGTTCGACTCGTAATCCGAGGGTCACGGATTCGAATCTCGACTCGCTCTTTCAGCCGTGGGGGCGTTATAATGTGACGGTCAATCCCACTGTTCGTTGGTAAAAGAGTAGCCCCAGAGTTGGCGGTGGGTGATGATGACTAGCTGCCTTCCTTCTAGTCTTACACTGCTAAATTAGGGACGGCTAGCGCAGATAGCCCTCGAGTAGCTTTGCCCGAAATTAAAAACAACAACAGTATTTGTGTAAATAAAAGTAAAATAAATAGCCTGACGTTTATAACAGGCAAATTATTCATTTTCAGGAATTAATTACAGTAAATGTCAAGAATGGCATGACTTAGTAATTAGTGTGACCGAACCAGAAATATTATGGTTCTGACCCTTCGACCCAAATTTCCAGCTTCGAACTGTAGAGCAGCGGGTTCGATATAAAAGTGACGGTCAAGTTCCATTTACAAACGGAGTGCTGCTAATTATTACCCTCTTATCTTGTCTAGTGGTTTAGCAGCAGCTGAGCATGGCTTGACACGAAATTATGAAAATACCCACCAGAATCTAATTGTACCTGGTAAGAGTTAGTAAAACCTCTTGAAAGGCAATTTATTATTTCTTATTCGAACTTGCGGAAAGTACGTTAAATTGGGATAAAAAAGTCAGCTTCCAGTGTCTACATTATTCTAGTGGGTACCATTATGTGCGTCAGAACAACACAAACACACAGAAGTTGTGGATGTGTCGATAAAAAAACACGAATATTGACAGTTCACATTTTAGACTCTTATCAGCATTAAAACACACGTTGTCTAGTACGTATCAGGTTTATCAAACTTAGCAGGGAGTGGTATATACACACACACACACATCAAGAAAACTGACTTCATTTTAAAACGAAAATCAGTGAAAGTTACATTTTACTTACATGTATTCCAGTTCATTTAGTGATCGTACGTTACCAGCTAATGTTTACATCCTTAAACACAGGGTTTTAAAAAATGCCGTTTTTTGTGTTGTTTTTTTTTCTAATTTATACACTTGTGTTTGTTAAACGACTCGTTAACTATTAGTCTGGTTGATAAATGTGAGTTTAGTTTTAGATTAAGCACATAAAAAATGTAATACAAATCTAAACACTGTGTTATCTGCACAGTGTCTATCTCTGGATTAGTACCCCGGATTTTAGTGTTAAAAGTCCCTAAAGTAACCATCATATCATTGGTAAATTACACGTATCATCTTCACATGTTACGAATGTTCACTTTACATCACAATAGTCTCTAACTCTACCAAACCCCAAGTGAACTTACGTCATGCATTGACCACAATAGAGCTGCTACTGGGATATAGCGATAAGAAAGAGAAGCTAAGTGTTTCCATGAAATGAAACAATAAAATATTACACCAACCTACTGTTTCTCTGATTTTATCAGCTCAGCACATCACTGAAACATCAGCTTCGTTCGTTCAGGTTCTCTCAGATTAACAAGGATACTGGTCAGAAACTAGAACCACAACTCAGTCGGTTAAGTTAGCTGTTAACTCTACTATCAGTCAGTACATATTATTTAAGATTAATATATATGTCGTTGTCTAAGTTGGTCTGAATATCTGATAGATTAGACATCTCTCGGAGAGAATATACAACATCCATACTGATATATTTAGATTTGAATAAACCACAGAGTTCTGAAAAAAAAAAAAAAACTGAGAATATCTCAGAATGGGTAAGAAAGTAAGTTACTTACCCCTCCTAAACCAAACGGAAAGAATCCGGCTCTTGCTATCCAGTTCTCGGCATCCATGTTAAACATTCCAACCAGAATCACTCCAGTTATAACCAGAAGATTAATAAACACTAGAGCATTGTTGACGATACATCCAAGCTAGAAAAATAGAACCACTGTTGATAACACACTATTGTTATAGAAAAAATCCACTGTTGATAACATACTATTGTTATAGAAAAGAACAACTGTTGCTAACACACTATAGTTATAGAAAAAATCCACTATTGATAACACACTATTGTTATAGAATAGAACAACTGTTGCTAACACACTATAGTTATAGAAAAGAACCACTGTTGATAACACACTATTGTTATAGAAAAGAACCACTGTTGATAACACACTATTGTTATAGAAAAAATCCACTATTGATAACACACTATAGTTATAGAATAGAACAACTGTTGCTAACACACTATAGTTATAGAAAAGAACCATTGTTGATAACACACTATTGTTATAGAAAAAATCCACTATTGATAACACACTATAGTTATAGAATAAAATCCACTGTTGATAACACACTATTGTTATAGAATAGAACAACTGTTGCTAACACACTATAGTTATAGAAAAGAACCACTGTTGATAACACACTATTGTTATAGAAAAGAACCACTGTTGATAACACACTATTGTTATAGAAAAAATCCACTATTGATAACACACTATAGTTATAGAATAAAATCCACTGTTGATAACACACTATTGTTATAGAATAGAACAACTGTTGCTAACACACTATAGTTATAGAAAAGAACCACTGTTGATAACACACTATTGTTATAGAAAAGAACCACTGTTGATAACACACTATTGTTATAGAAAAAATCCACTATTGATAACACACTATAGTTATAGAATAAAATCCACTGTTGATAACAGACTATTGTTATAGAAAAGAACCACTGTTGATAACACACTATAGTTATAGAAAAGAACCACTGTTGATAACACACTATTGTTATAGAATAGAACAACTGTTGCTAACACACTATAGTTATAGAAAAGAACCACTGTTGCTAACACACTATAGTTATAGAAAAAATCCACTATTGATAACACACTATAGTTATAGAATAAAATCCACTGTTGATAACACACTATTGTTATAGAAAAGAACCACTGTTGCTAACACACTATAGTTATAGAAAAAAATCCACTCTTGATAACATACTATTGTTATAGAAAAAATCCACTATTGATAACACACTATTGTTATAGAAAAGAACCACTGTTGCTAACACACTATAGTTATAGAAAAAATCCACTATTGATAACACACTATTGTTATAGAAAAGAACCACTGTTGATAACACACTATTGTTATAGAAAAGAACCACTGTTGATAACACACTATAGTTATAGAAAAAATCCACTGTTGATAACACACTATTGTTATAGAAAAGAACCACTGTTGATAACACACTATAGTTATAGAAAAAATCCACTGTTGATAACACACTATTGTTGTAGAAAAGAACCACTGTTGATAACACACTATTGTTATAGAAAAGAACCACTGTTGATAACACACTATAGTTATAGAAAAAATCCACTGTTGATAACACACTATTGTTATAGAAAAGAACCACTGTTGATAACACACTATTGTTATAGAAAAGAACCACTGTTGATAATATATCATTCTCATGTAAAAAAAAAAAAAATCTGTTGATACTGAACCATTGTTGGTAAAGAATTGTAATTGCGGGAGAACAGCACTGATCATAATATACTATTATTATATAAAAGTGCCAGTGTGGATAAAGAACTGTAAACACAGGAAAGAACCATTTTTATTATAATGATCTTTATTTACCTTTGAAGACCCTATGTCTGTGTGACACTTCACTTTAGTACTAGCTTATTTTTACTAATGTTACTGACACTGTTAGTATGAACACTCTCTCCACAATGTTTATCTTTATATTACAAAACTTACCTTTACTTTCCCAACAACACCTACTGTTACAATAAGTATCATTGAAGCTGCTGGAATGTCCGGAGTGGTATCAAACCCTGGAACACTGAGGACACCTATCCAGTTATTCATCGCACGACAAAGACTTCCATTCGTTACTACATCAACATACTGACTCCACGTTTTAGCTGCGAGAGCGGCCCCAAATGTGTATTCTAATATCATGCCCCAACCAATAACAAAAGCACAAAACTCTCCCGTGGTAGCGTAGGTGTACACGTAGGCAGAGCCACCTAGCGGAAACCTTGTGGCAAGTTCGGAGAAACAGAGTCCTAAGGTGTTAAAATATGTGTAATAAGACAAAATACATAATTTTCAACTTCCTTCTTTAGTTGTCTGGTAGTTGAAGATAAGAAAGTAATCTTAAAAATTTAGAAACGTTAGTTTGAATTTCGCGCAAAGCTACATGAGGCGTATCTGCGCTAGCCGTCCTTAATTTAGCAGTGCAATACTAGATGGAAGGCAGCTAGTCATCGCCACCCACCGCCAACTCTTGTGCTACTTTTTTACCAACCAATATTGGGATTGACCGAAACATTATAACGCCACCATGGCTGAAAGGGCAAACATGTTTGGTGCGACAGGGATTCGAACCCGCGTCCCTCAGATTATGAGTCGAGTGCCTTAAACGCCAGGGTTGAAACCCAACTGGCCATGCCGGGCCTATAAACGTTAGAAGGATTACTTTAAGAATAAATCTAATAGTTCGTTAAATTATAGAATACCCTTATCTGTAATATTAAATTTATTTCATACTGGTATAAACATTTCTGTAAATATTAGACTGTTTAATTTTATGTTTATCAAACTACTGACACTATGTTTAAATATACCGGAGAAACTACTTCTTACCAACATAGAAAAAACACTTCTTGTCAACACAGGAACTACCTACGAGACAAATAAAACATTTCTAGTCAATAAAAAAACCACATCTTATTGATATATAAACTTTGATAATTAATATTGAAGCTAACTCGTTGCTATAAAAACATTCATAGTTAACAAAAAAACTATTTCTTACAGCGCTCGGCATGGCCAAGTGATTAAGACACTCGACTCATAATGTGAAGATCATGGGTTCGAACCCCTGTCACGCCTTTCAGCCATGTGGGCGTTATAATGTTACGGACAATCCTACTGTTCATTGGTAAAATAGTCGCCCAAGAGTAGGCGGTGGGTAGTGATGACTAGCTTCCTTCCCTCTTGTCTTACACTGCTAAATTAGGGACGGCTGGCGCAGACAGCCCTCGTGAAAACAAATCAACTCTCTCACTGAAATAAAACCGATATCAAGTTTTTAGTTAGCAATGTAACAAATTTAAACAATGTAACAATGTTTCTTGATATAAAGATATTTCTCGTTAATAATAATGCTATCTCACAATAGCATAAGAACCTTTCCAGTTCATGACGAAACTGCTTTTTATTGACTTATATCAAAATTCCTAATTAACAACAGAACATTTTAAAAAATTGTTTTATTTAACTAAACACTGTAATTAGTTTTAATCAACATTTATATTTTACAACACAAGTGACAGAAGACTTACCCACTAAACAAGATGCGACTGCAGCTACTAGGTAAGAGAGCACCACAGCTGGGCCTGAATGAGTCCGGGCTGCTTCTCCCATGAGACAGTATATCCCAACCCCTAATACTGGAGCCAGACCTGATATTGTAAGGAACCAGGACGAGAATTAGACTTTAACAGAGTTGGGCGTGGTCACTCTGAGTGACCAGTGGATCATCTTGAGTCAGTTCTTTAACACATCTAACTGTAAATGTGGAATACTTGGTTGTGTTAGAGAAGTAAAGTTAGAACCTAACCAAAACCATTGCTCGTATCATGAATAGCTTCAGCGCGAAATATTTGCTATAAACTGACTTATCAACTGACAAATAACTCTCCCGTTTCTCACGTCAAAAGCAGTGATTATGAGTTACCTTCAACTTCCATAATACTTGCTCTCTACAACCCACATCTTTACTAATAACTTGTTCTGCATCATAGACACCATATCGTCCGCTAATAAACTTGTCTGCACTACACACACACCACGTCTAGTCCACTAACAACATAATCTTATATCACACACCTCGTCTACACCACTGACAACATAGTCCTGCACCACACACCACCCTACACCATACACTGCGTTTAGTCCACTAACAACATAGTCCTGCACCACACACCACCCTACACCATACACTACGTTTAGTCCACTAGCAACATAGTCCTGCACCACACACCACGTCTAGTCTTGTAGAGCCAAACTCAACTTGTAAAACAATGGTTACACAAATTCACTAAAAACGAACAATTATAATTATGACTGTCAGTTTCAATAAGCATATGGTGTAGGCACGTGCTCCAATTATCCAAGGACACAACATAAATATAAAAAATGAAACTCCTGCACCGAAATGAAGCTGTACTTAGATGACCCGTTGAATTAGAGGATAAGCTATAAGACGTTTCGATGACCTGGCCAGATATAAGTCCAATTTCCCCAAGATATTGTCCAAAGACGTACCAAAAGCATCCAAAAATAGATTTTTATAAGATACGATCCTATTATTTTCATGGTGTTTCCCAGAAAAGTAGGTCAAATTCTGAGATCAGAGTTCTGGTTGCTATATTGCAAAACTACACGAGAGCTATCTGCGCTAGCCATCCCCAGTTTAGTAATGTAAGAATAGAGGGAAGGCAGCTAGTCATCATCACCCACCACTAACTCTTGGCTACTCTTTTACCAACGAATAGTGGGATTAACTGTATATTATAACGTCCCCACTGCTGAAAGGGCGAGAATATTTGATGTGATATGGATTCGAACCCGCGACCCTCAGATTACGAGTCGAGGGCCTTAACCACCTGGCCATGCCGGGCCATTTATTAGTACAATATGCTTCCGTACTGAAGTGAAATGTTGCAGTGGATTTACTTGGATAATTTTGAGATACAACTGATTGATTTACAAATCATCTCAATTTGGAGGTAAAAATTTGTCGACTGAAGAGCTGGAGTAGAAAATATTGAAAAAGATTGGTTAGTGACTGAAAGAACATAGAAACTTGGAGAAATAGGTTCTGAAATTCTAGAATTCTATTCCTGAAACTTCTGACGGTCTAAAAAATGTCCCAATGTCAGTATCAACAGTATTTTCATCAACACATTTATGCGAGTCATTATTTTCAATGATGAACTTTGTAAAGTATAATTATATGAATGGCCTTGTTGATGAAACTAGTGCTGCATGCATTGTTCTCAAACCAACCAAACACAAGCCTGATATAAAATATGTCATCATTGGTGCAGCAGCAGAAATCTCACTAAGAGTAAAATATGTTTATTTTCCTTTCCTTGGCTTTTTATTTTTTATGTAACATGATACAAACCAAAGTTTATTGTTTCACAAAATGGTTTCTGTTAATAGCAAAACAATGAACAAACTTAAATAATTAATTGATTGATTTTATTTCGTATGAATTACTGTAGTTACTAATAACATGTAACAACTAAAGCTGTTTCATTTAAAATAATTCAGAATAATAATAAATGATAATCTGCTGCTAAAAATTATCACGAGAGAATATTTTAGAAGATTATCCCCAAATTGGGTACACAAAAAGGTTCGCCATCCCTGGTCTAGGTCTTATTTCTTAACTAAATAAACACGAACTTTAAAGAATAAATAACCAAATATATTCTTTAACTAATTGTCGATATGAAATAATATTAAACAGTTTAACAATCACAAACTGTTGATATGAAATACTATTAGACAGCGGTTAACAAACACGAACTGTTGATAGAAGATACTTTTAAACAGTGTTTAACAATAACAAACTGTCGATATAAAACTATTAAACCTTCGGAGAGCGAACAAATATTCCATCATACCCACGGTGTTGTAGAAAATAATCCTGACATCGTTGAAAAATGATTATTGTTACATCTTACCATTAAACTTGTTTCGTGGGTTTCAACGAATATTATAAATAATTGTTATTACGACGAAAAGCACAATGAACATCTAACAGACATTACTGAGAAAAACGCATTAAAATCCGTAATATATCCACAATTTTAGGGAGATTTATAGGGAAACTACGTGACGCTGGATTACCCCTGTATAAGTCTTCACGGCAAGAATCCACTAAAAACTTGTCAGATTTTGTGGACACCACTGTCTCTCAGCGGGACAGCGGTAAGCCTAAGGATTACAACGCTAAAATCTGGGGTTCGATTCACACAGCAGATCGCCCATTGTGGCTTTTCTTTAAAATAAAACAACCAATGAACGCTGTTATAACTAATATCACCACAGCTACATTATCTCGTCATGATGGTTATAAATTTAGAAGAAATAACATTTAGACTACCAACAAATTCTTCGAGTTTCTAATTCGTTTAACTTTCTATATCTGAACTGAGAACATTTTGCAACGTTTCTCATAAAATTTGCCGATTTCGTATTTTGTTAAAACTTGCAATATCTGAATCGATACTGTTTTCTTCAAATGTGTGAAACGTAAAAATATCTCACCCAAACAGGTCGCGTCTAAAACAGTCAAACATCGCTGTCTTTGTTCACCGCCATCTCCGGGGTTGGAGGAGGTTTTCCTACGGGAAAGAACTCTCAATAACGTCGTCAGGTGGTCACTCATTCTCGAATGTTGGAATCAAGATATGAGGACAGAAAAATATGGGATGGACATCTTGTTTTGTACGGTCTTTTCTCTATGACCTCTTCTTCTAGGAAGGAAGGAATCCAATCGTCCAGCTAGCAATCCTAAGATTATAGTTTTATAATATATATAACAACTCTGATTATTATATCATACATAATAAGAAAAGGAACACAAAAACATAATTTCGACTGATTAACAAATTAAAAAAATTATTCTGACCAACACAGTTAATATTAACTAATAAAAATATAATAAACAGAATAGGTAGTAACCAGGCTATAATAAAGCACTACAGTGTTACAGTTACTGAATATACCTATCAACAGAACACAACTGTCAGTAACCAGATTACAATAAAACACTACAGTGTTACAGTTATTGAATATACCTGATCAACAGAACACTACTGTTAGTAACCAGTCTACAATAACACACTACAGTGTTACAGTTACTGAATATACCTGATCAATAGAACATTACTGTTAGTAACCAGTCTACAGTAAAACAATACAGTGTTACTGTTATTGAGTATATCTTATTACTGACTCGTCTATAAATTATCATCACAACAACACAATGACAGAATACTACTGTTAGTGACTAGTTTATATATTATCATCACAACAACACAATGACAAAATACTACCGTTAGTGACTAGTTTATATATTATTATCACAACCATACAATGACAAAATATTACTGTTAGTGACTATATATATTATTATTATTATTACGACCATAAAATGACAGAATAGCACTGTTAAATACTAATCTATATATAATTATCACAACAACACAATGATAGAATACTATTGTTAGTGATTATATATTACTATCACCACAACACAATGACAGAATATTACTGTTAGTGACCATATATTATTATTACTACAACACAGTATACCTTACCAACAGAATACTAGTGTCAGTGACTAAACTGTGTTCGGAAGTGAATTCAATCTTTTAGTTTAAGTTCCGTGACAGAATCAAACCTTGAATATCAGGAAACTCTGTTGGATATACACTTTATCTGGATTACTACAGGCACTAGCGAGCGGGTGACCACAAGTGGAGAAATCGCCAGGAACTGTTTGTTTGAAGGTTGGCTCTCGTGGAAGAAAGTGTCGTCATCGAAACGCGCATGCGTTCACACACTCGTAATTCAAAGTGCAACGCACGCACTGGGCAAGAGATGATATTTATTTTATCGGAAGAACAAATGAAAACGTGAAGTTTTGTTTAAAAAAAACAATCACATTCTTCCGCTTACTTGTCACAGTGGAATCTTTTTGTGTTGTTTTCTAACCTCAACTTGCGAGTTCCAGATTTATTAATTAGTGATTAATACTGCTTTGAGTGAAAACGTGCTTTAATAAAGCGTGACTTCGTTTCCTGAGCGATTAACAGTTTCGTTCTCCTGTGATGCTTAGAAACGTAACCAAAAATGGTTTGACTCTCTTTACGAAAGAGACAAGGACGAGTGTTAGTGTATAACGGTTTAAAATCATTGTTTTGTGTTAGATCACATCAACAAACAGAGGAAACATTTCCTGTGTTGTCGTGTGTTATACTATACTATTAGACACCGATTGCCGACATCTTGCAGGCACAATGAATAAAAATAGCGATTTTCAAGTTTAGGTAAGGCCAAACACGGTGTTATTTCACTTTCAAGTCCTTACGAGAATCGACACGACCATGTCGAGTATATTTTGATAGAAGCGGAGATTTGCTTCTCCTTGTCACAAGCAATAACTTTCTTGTCGTGAGCCGGCATTACTTGTTCTTTTTCGAGGCAGTCCTTTCAAGTCCTATGCTAACCAGGTGTCTTAGAAAAAGCGCACAATCTCAGTGAAAGTATTTTAACATAATTAGAAGTCGGGGCTAATGGAATAACCGTATCTCGTCGAGCACGAGACTCAAGACAATCATGGATCGTACGACAGAAAAACTGATCGCAGTTTTAGGGGACACTTGGTAGAGGGGGAACAAAGACGACGACGTTTGACTACTGAGAAGAAATGTTTGGGTGACTAAATGCTTTAGCGTGTTTCGAATTTCGCGCAACGCTACTCGACAGCTATCTACACAGGCCATTTCTAATTTAGCAGTGTAATAATAGAGGAAAGGCAGCTTGTCATTATTACTCTTTTACCAACGAATAGTGAGATTGACCGTCACATTATAATGCTCCCTCGAATTAAAAGAAGGAACATGATTGATGGAATGAAGATTGGAACCCGCAACCTTCATATTGCGTTCGAGTCAAGAGCTCCCTAACCATCTAGATATGGCGACTAAACTCAAGCTATATGAATAATATGTCTTTCACTGACCAAAATATAATTGATTCAGAAAAGGAAACCAGAAGCTTATTACTAGTTTTATGTCTAAAGTAAATAAAAACAATGGACAATTGAGAAATATTAAAATATTGTTCAAGATAATCTGTGAAGATGAGTTGGACAAGAACAGTGGTAACCTGTCAAGATGTGTTGTACAAGAACAACGGTGGCCTGTAAAGATGTGTGGAACAAGAACAGTGGTGACCTGTCAAGATGTGTGGAAGAAAAACAATGGTGACTCCAGTAAAGATGTGTTGAACAAGAACAGTTGTGGCTTTTGACTTTGGTGAATGCGTGTAGAATAATATGTATTGTGTTACAAAATAGATACAAGGCAAAAATGTGACTATGTACGGATCTTTTATTCTCAACCTTTCGCTTACAAGTTTTTTTCAGGAGATCATGAATCTGGGTGCCTTACAAGAATATTTATACAAACTTCCCGAATTAAATTTTTGGTCGCTTAGCGCACCTTGATTGGTCCATTCTCGCCATCTGTTGACCACCACCTAATCAATCATCGTTCTGCTCTCATTTCACCAGGATTCTACCCACTTGTAGACTCCCATTGTGGTGTTCACGTTATTTCCAGGTAAGTTGTGAGCAGCTTCCGTAACTCAACTCTATTGTTTTTCAACCTTTTATGGTGATGTTGTTGGTTTCCTCTGGATGTGATGATACCAGGTTAATCTTACTGTGTTTTCTGACATCCGCTTTTTGTCCTGAGGCCCCTGCCTTATTGCATCTCCCACAGGATGTTCATGGAACTTCCACTGAAGACTACTATGATCTTCTTGTTTCTCTCATCCTTCTGCTGTCTTTGTGCCTTTCAATGATGTTCCTTGCGTTCTCCTGTTTAATAAAAAGTCTGGATAAATTTTACTTCCTAACTTTTTCTTAAAGTGTAAAGTTAATTCTGCATCATGATGAATACAGAAAATTACAAGTTACATTAAAGGAATAACTTTTGTATATCTACAAAAATATAACAGTACTGTCTGTTGTATGTCCATATAATTACTTCACTAAAATGGACATGGAGATTCATTACGTTCGTGTGGGAGTGAGGTGTACAAATTTTCCGTTTTCCAGTTTTTATGTGCGTTTTTTACCACTATTTTGCCCCCGTAAAGAGCACATTGGGAACATGCGGAGATACATGCAAACTTGCGGTTTCACATTTTATGTTTTGTAGTTTTATGGGCATTTTTTACAAGTAAATATAAGGGAAGCAACTTTTCATGTCCTTAGATAACCTTTCATTAATTATGAATATACATAACTTTTGTCTAGAGGACGGGTACTTCAGCTACTTGGTTGGTTGGTTTGGTGTTTTAAAGCATAAAGCAGCTAGGCTATCTGCCCCAAACATCCGGTAAAAAGTAAAAGTAAATTTAGTAAAATTCATAAAAGGAAATTAAGGTAAAACAAAACAAGGTTTAAAAAAATAAATGGCATGAAAACCAATGTTTACATCTAGTCTACAGCGGTAAGAGAAAAACTACAGTAATTCAAGTTATAATGGACTTTCTGTAACATAATTGTAATTGTTACAACTCGTCAGAAAGACTAACAGGTAAGTTCAAAAACCACCGTCAGTCACCTGAAGTTGGCCTTTCCAGTTCTGGTTTCAAGTTATTTAACGTTACGGCCATTTTCTAATTTGAAATCGAACTAGACGGATTTTGATTCTTAAAAGGGAATCACATAAAAAAGGTCTAATGTATAAATTAAAAAAAAACTTAAATAGTATTAAAATGATTAATGGCCTTTAAAAAACTATAAAACATTTCCAAGATGGACAGTGTCACCATCACCAGTAACGCTGTCTAACATAACGGATAAACCTTGAGACAGAACATGTTTAAAATTGTGCCGTCGTTGAGAGTCATAACGACGGCGAGACAGTAAAATGTGGCTGTTACACAGACAACAAATTGGTGCATCAGTTCCTTATAAAAAGAAAGCGATGAATTAAAAAACGTGATCAATGCGTTGTCTAGTTAGAACAACTTCCTCTTTCCGATCCTTACGGACGCAAGACGGCCAAAGTCCAATATAGGGTTTTATTTGGAAAAGCTTGTTTTCACGTTGCTCACTCCAAGTCGACTGCCAACTGACATGGAGCCGAGCTTTGACTACCAGACCATAGTCCATGTACGGGACAAGCACAGCAGAGATAGTGCCAGAGCAAATAGATTAAGCTGCGGTGTCGGCGAGCTCGTTTCCGCGAATACCAACGTGGCCCGGTATCCAGAAAAACTGGACAGAAGTAGATGATGAAGAAAAATGGGCTAGTCGGTTTTGAATACCGGCAAGAACAGGGTGTGAACTAACGTGAAGCGATTCCAGGGCCAGTGGAGAACAAAGCAAGTCAGTATAAATAGTGCAATTTGAGTACTCCTTGGCTTCTATGTGATCCAGGACAAGAGAATGGCGTATAGTTCATCAGTGAACATAGAAGTTGTAGAGGGGATTCTGCGCGCAACCACCGAACCACAACAAACCATGGCAGAGCCCATACAGTCACCTCATTTCGAACCATCTGTATAAATAGAAATAGAAGGATGATTCGAAAGATGTTCCGCAAATAACCGACAGTATTTCTAATCGGGAGTGACTGCTTTTCTCAGATCACTTAAAGATAGGTCACATTTGGGGACTGTAAGAAGCAATGGAGGGATGGGGTGACCAGTGGATACAGCAATGTTATCCAAGGAGAGACTCAATTTATCCAACTTCACCTGGATACGAAGGCCAAAAAAAGCAATGACAGATCATCTGTTCTGAAAAGGTATGGCCCAGCGAGGAAGGAAAACACAACCCCAGGTGGGGTGCTTTGGTAAGGAACGAAGTTTCGAAGCATATAGTAAAGACGGTTGCAAACAGTGGAGGTGCAAAGAAGGTTCATAAGACTCTTATGTGTAAGCTCTGACCGGGGAAGTGTGGAGAGCACCAGTGTAGAGCCGAAGTCCTTGATGATGAACGGGATCCAGCATCTTTAAGCCTGAGTTCCTGGCAGAGCCAAAGACCAGTGATCTGTAGTCGAGTTTCGATTGAATAAGAGCACGATATATCTTTAGCATGGAACATCGATCGGAGGATGTTCAGTGCTCTTGTACATTTGACCTGCAGCTGCTTAATATGTGGCATAAAGGTCAGCTTACGGTCAAAGATAAGCAACAAGAACTTTGTCTCAGGGACCACAGGCAGCACAACTTCACTGATACGGAGTTGAGGATCAGGGTGAATACCATGTTGGTGGCAAAAGTGCATGCAAACACGGTTTTAGAGAGAGAGAAGTTAAAGCCATTTGCTCTTGTTCACTTCAGTAAACGATTGAAGGTAGTCTGTAGCTGCTGCTCAATATACCTCATGTTCGACGACTGACATGAGATGTAAAAGTCGTCGATATAGAGCCCGTTTGCATGAGTAAGAGGGAATTGTTCAGTGATAGCATTAATCTTAATACTGAAAATTGTGATACTCAAAACACAGCCCTGAGGGACACCAAGTTCCTGCAAAAAAGAACAGGAAAGTGTCGAACCCACACGAACTTGGAATCTCCTGTCCATTATAAAATGTTAATAAAAATGGGCAAATGGCCACATAACCCATATATATGGAGGTCTCGAAAATGCCATACTTCCATTTTGTATCATAAGCCTTCTCAATGTCAAACAATATTGATACAAGATGTTGTCGTTTGAGAAAGGCTTCTCTGATTGACGTTTCAAGTCGAATCAAGTGGTCCACAGTGGAACGCTGTTATCAGAACCCACACTGGGTGGGCAAGAGAAGTGTTTGGTTCAAGGAACTAAACAAGACGAGCATTAACCATCCTCTCTAAGGTCTTACAAAGACAGCTTGTCAAAGCAATTGGACGGTAGTTTGAAGGAATCTTGGGATCCTTCCAAGGCTTAGAGAAAGGTAGAATAATAGCCTGGTGCCAGGCATCAGGAAAAACTTTCTCCTGCCAGATCTGCTTAAATACAATCAGAAGAATAGCAAGAGAAATTGGAGATAAATGGCGCAGCATTTCATGGTTTACATTATCAGGTCCGACGGATGTACTTCCAGACTGATGAATGGCCAATTTGAGTTCCGCCAGTGTAAAGGGACGATTATAGTCATAGAGACAATCCGCTCAAAAGGAAAGAGGTGATCGCTCTACCCGAGTCTTGATGGCTAAGAAGGTGGAAAAAGAAGCAGAAGTGCAAGATACCTGGCAAAAGCTTTCACCTTGAGTATCAGCGAGGCTCCGGGTATCAGCTACTTCCTGGCCATCAGAGAACAAGATCGAGAGGGGGACAGAATTATATTGCTCACTGATCTTTCGAATCTCGTCCCATGACTTTGGAACTGGTAGTAGAAAATATGCTGGTTGTGAGCTTAATCCAATATTCCTTCTTACCCACCGAGCATATGCACGGACCTGCTGGAAAGCGACGTGGTTCGAGACTGTGGGATATCTATGGAAAGAATCCCAGGCCCGTGTTTTAGCCTTCCGTGCCATGTGGCAGGCAGGATTCCACCACGGACGAGGAAATAGTAAAAATCTTGTCGAGGTTTTAGGAATACACTGAGCAGCTGCTTGTACAATACAGTCAGTTACTGCTGCCACACATTCGTCTATTGATGATTTACAGACGATGGCAGGATCAAGTTCTGTGAGGGCAGTGAAAGAGAGCCAGTTTGCATGATCCAGCTTCTACCGAGGCATGTGGGTCGGGTGGCATCAACCATGGCCAGTCTCTCTCAAAATTATAGGGAAATTATCACTGCCTCATGGATTATTGTCAACCCTCCACGAAAAATGGGAAAATAATGAAGTGGGAATCAAAGTGAGAGAGCAGTAAAGAACTGACTAGGTGCATGAAAATAAGTAAAAGAACCTGTATTGAAAAGAGAAAGGTAGTGATCAGAGAGCACACGCTCTACAGAGCAACCCTTCCTATAAATATCAACACTTTCCCAGAGGGGATGATGTCCAATAAAGTACCTCAGGATTAAAAAGAGAGATGGCAACTGTTCAATGAGAGCATTAAGGTTGTCTCTCCAGGCAACAGGTAGAGAGAACAAACAGTGATGGTATGACCTGAGAAAACACGGATGGCTACGACCTCCAAGGGTGTGTCGAGTGGCAAAGACAGGGTGGGCACATGCTGATCAACCAACTGTGCCACACCTCCATGCACTCGTCCATTACACAGCCTGTAATTTCTGTACAGAGAAAACTGCTGAAAGGTGACTGTGTTGGCAGATTTCAGAAATGTTTTTTGCAAGGAAAGACATACAGAATGGTAGGAAGCAATCAGTGTTTTGATGTCATCTAGATTAGAGCATAAATCTCGACAGTTCCATTGTATCAAGGTGGCCATTTTTATTTATATGTAGGCGAATTGGGTGGAGAACACTTCCGTTTACGACCACGTCTTTTTTCCTTACTGTCCTTATTCAAGGGAGGTCTATCGACCTCCATGGATCCTGCCCTGGGTCGATTGGGCACGTCTTTGCTGTTGGAAGGGGATTCCAGCAATTGAAGACGTGAACGAATGATCGTTTTGCATTTTGGGGTGGGAGAAGAAGATGTACCCGAGGAAATGCCTGTATCCAGAACCAAAGAAAGTGGATATTGGGATTTGTTGGAATATATGTAAGGGACAGAGATGAGTGTTGAAGTTGATTCATGAACGTTTTGAACCATGGAGGTTAAAGGACTTCATTTGTTTTGAGAACGATTCTGTCAGAGGCACAGAGCGATCTGTCTGCACTCCCACTGTAGTAGTGGAATGAAGTGCAGGAGCATACGTCCGAGATGAAATGGTGGACAGCAACTTTCGAGCTTCAGGATAAGTAATGTTATGAATCGTTTTCAAACGCTGCACCTCTTTTTCTTCCAACCTTTTAGGGCAAGAACGAAAGTAGGACGGGTGATTCAATGAGGGTCTGTTTCACATTCATAGGCATCGTGGTTCTTGCCACCGCAACGAGCACAGGTCAAGAAACCACAACACGACGTCTTTGAGTGACCAAACCGCTGACACTGGAAACATAAGAGAGAGTTTGGAATGTGTGGCTGTACCCTGCAACGAAGATAACCTGCTTTGATGGTGATGTAAATGTCAAAACAAGGATATTGGTCGGCATCGTAATTCCATCTTTGAGAGTGGAGATACACCTCACTGCAGAAACTACTTGGGTGAAGAAGCCAGCGAGAATCTCTGACTCGGAGATGTTCTTCAAATCCCTCTCAACAATAACTCCTCGTGATGAATTCAAAGTAGCATGAGGTGTAACCTCAATAGGTATATTTCCAATCGCCTTTGAAAGCAAGAGAAGATCACTGTGTTGAGATGTGGATGTTTCCACCAATATTTCACCAGATCGAAGCTTCTTTACTAACTTTGGAGAACCAACAAGTCCCTCTAATTCCTTCTGAATGAAAAAGGGAAACGTTTACCCTAAAGGTTTGTCTGAAAGAGAATGTTGTATAAGAAAATGAGGTACAACAGGTGGTACAGATGTTGAAGATTGCTGCTCATAATCTTCAAGACGTGGTCGTTTACCTTTGGACTGTTTTTTCATTATTTTATTTAAGTTTTTATTTGGCGGATCCATAATAAAAAAGGAATATTTCAGTGCCCACTGACCCCACTCACCATGGAGCCGTAAGAGGGAACGCACTACAATGCCAAACAAAGACACTTCAGCAACGCCAGGGTTTCGTGAGCACTATACCCAAACGCCAGCATCAGGTACAATGTCCACAACACCTGTTGAAAACATACAACACCGGTACTTGGTTGACCCTAGCCCAAGTGGACCAGTCAATTGACCCAAGGGGCTACCCCAAGGTCACCCATCTACAGGAATTCAAGGCCAAAATGGTGTGTTAGGGTTGGACCCCTCAACCACCAGGATCCTTTACTCCCCTTCACGGGTCACCACGCACGGCAAACACGAGGTGGATGTTTAGATTCCAGAGGAGGTAAACCGAAAGATCAGAACTTTCCCTGGGAGGTCCCCTCACCACGTACAGGAATTCACACCGAGGGGCAGCTACTTGATCCAAATACAGAGCTACTCGCAAAAGCATGTTAAATTATCACATAATTTATACATTTACCTAAGTAGATCTTAAATCATACCAAGGTGGACCTTTTGTCCCGAAAACGTTCAGTGTAGTTAGAATAGTTTGATGTAGCACCATTAAATCCCAATAAAACACTGAGTGTTATGTGAAGTCTAATAATGCCTTTAGTGTTTAACCCTTCTCTAAAACCAATAAAACACTCAATGTTATGTGAAGTTTAATGATGTCTCCAGTGTATAGCCCTTCTATAAATCCACATCGATGTTTGGTCAACCTATTGCTACCAATTTTTTTTTATATTTTACAAAGTATTGATAAATAAATGGATCTATAATTCGCGTATATAAGTCGTAGTTAATCCACAAGAATAAGTCCCACTCTCTGTTTAAACGCAAGTTTTCCCACGTCCTTTACTATTTCTATTCCAATAAGTAACCTGTAATTTCACTATAACAGAACAACAACTGCCAGTTATTTCCAAATTCTGGGCGAAACAAAAATACACATCTTCTTCGAGCTGAACAGGTGCGTCTGTTCTCAAGCGACATTAGTACAACAAAAACACCTACCTCACACTAGAGGAAGCTTTTATTGAGAAGAAAGTTTGTATTTAAACATTTCCACAATAAAACACGGAATGTGAAACGTTTATTCTTTTAAAATAATTTTAAAGCTGTGCAATATATTCTCGTCGTTTGGACTGAAAAACAAAATATTTTATCTTGTAGAAATTAAGTTTCTGATTATGAAACTGACTTTCCTACATTATACATTCAAACCGAACGCCATCTCACTGTAAATGGCAATGTACAGCAGTAAGTCAATGGATTTACAATGCTAAAATCAGGGGTTTGATTCTCCTCGGTGGACTCAGCGGATATCCTAATGTGGCTTTGCTAAAAGAAAGGAAACACACACACAAACTTCATAAATAAAAAAAGTCTAAATAGAAATTCCATCTGTAAATTTTGTATCTTTTCTTCTTCGACGCAAACATAAACTCCGAATTGGCAACACTGAACCATCTTGTTAGTATCAGTTGATAAATTTATTAAATCGTGCAGTGATTGTTCTTTAACTACCAGGAGTGTTTAGTTGCTAACTCTGATCTAACCCTGTCTTTATATCTGGTTTAAACTTCTTTAAACTTTAAAGAAAATTTCAGACCTAAAACTCCCCCTGGCCAAATAACAATACAAGCATCTAAAACATTAATAACAATACGTTGATGAGACCGAATAAAACAAGCTGTATGTTATTAGCACGATTGTATATTGAATGTAAAGGATTTTGGAATTGCAGATGATTAGTGGAAGTTAATGTTTCGTTAGAGATTTGTTAAAGTTAACACAAAACTGATCTTAAACCAGAAATGTTAGAATTTTTCGGTTTTTCATGTGTGTGTGTGTTTTTACCTACTGTAAGCTTATTCAACTTTTTAAAAACACGTTTTGTTATTTTGTTGAAGAATTTGTTTGTGTGTGTGTTTCTTATAGCAAAGCCACATAATGAGAGTGAAAAGTCTTTCTGCCATTGTGTAAAATATAGATTTAATTCTTACCTCCATGTTTCTTCAGTTTTAAACGATAGTTTTACTTACTCCTCATTGAGGTGAACTAAGTTTTAAAATGCTACTCAAAGACTCAAAAGCAAGAGTTCGATACCAGCAGTGAGCATAGCGCTAATAGCTCTGTGCACAGGTTTATGCTGAAATACAAACAAACGAGTAAGTTAAAAAATACTTGCACATAACACCAACAGGAAAATGGGTGACAATTATGAAGTTAAACCTATCGTCAGCAAAACTTCTTAATTCACAACAGTTACACAGTCACACTAATCACACTCCTTACTTTTAATGATTATTCGGGTCCTTTCTTCACATTTTATTACAATCTTTATTCTGTATTGCTTAGAACATTTTATGTTAGTACAACCGTCGTCGATTCACACCAGTCACTAAGTATTTACTTCAATATTATAGTGAGCGACCTTACAATAACACTATTATTATCAGCATGGTTCACACACACACCACAACACATGATGTTGGTACGTTGAAGTCTTCGCACCAGTACTATAAGTATGGTTCACACACACACCACAACACATGATGTTGGTACGTTGAAGTCTTCCCACCAGTACTATAAGTATGGTTCACATACACACCGCAACCCATGATGTTGGTACGTTGAAGTCTCCCCACCAGTACTATAAGTATGGTTCACACACACACCACAACACATGAGGTTGGTACGTTGAAGTCTCCCCACCAGTACTATAAGTACGGTTCACACACACACCGCAACCCATGATGTTGGTACGTTGAAGTCTCCCCACCAGTACTATAAGTACGGTTCACACACACACCACAACACATGATGTTGGTACGTTGAAGTCTCACCACTGGTACTGTTAGCATGGTTCACACAGACACCACAACACATGATGTTGGTACGTTGAAGTCTCCCCACCGGTACTATAAGTATGGTTCACATACACACCACAACACATGATGTTGGTACACTGAAGTCTCCCTACTGGTACTATTAGCATTGTTCGCACACACACCACAACACATGATGTTGGTACGTTGACGTCTCCCCACCGGTACTATGATGTTGCACACACACGTTGACGTTGACGTCTCCCCACCGGTACTATTAGCATGGTTCACACAGACACACACACACAAATTCTTCAACAAAATAACAAAACAATACATGATGTTGGTACATTGAAGTCTCACCACTGGTACTGTAGCATGGTTCACATACACACCACAACACATGATGTTGGTACACTGAAGTCTCCTCACCGGTACTATTAGCATGGTTCACACAGACACCACAACACATGATGTTGGTATGTTGAAGTGTCTCCACTGGTACAACTAAAATAAATTTACGTAGCCTCCTGTAAGTTGCTTAAAGTTTCATTTTAATTATTTATATATATATTTTACTGAATCTAATGAAATATAAATAATTTTCAAACTTGATAAAAGAAAGTGGGCCATTAACGATAAGGAAAAGATAAATCGTACTTCGCAAACAAACATTGAGAATGATGTTAGAGATAACGAATAAACGCGATTTCTGTTGGAGTCGTTTATTTAATGGGAGACGTTACTTACTTTAATCGTCTTAAAGAAGAAAGTCCGTGCAGTCGTCTGTTTTACAAGTTGTAGAGTTTAGAAGAAAGTTTAACATTATATTAGGACCTCAGCGTCAATATATAATTAAACAAGAAATGTGTAATTCTACTTAACTTCAGGGTTTGTGAAACTGGTCCATTTTAACATCTAACAAGACGAGTAGGTTAAGTTGATTAGAACACTTGAATAAACCCCTATGGTGAATTATAAATAGCTAAAACATTTACAAACTCGCACCAGACTGTAAGAAGAGCTAAACCTGTTAAATTAACCTGTGCCAAGATATGAGAAAATTGAAACATGAATTATTGATAACGAGAAAAAAATAGTATGGGTATTAATACTGGGTATCACAAACGCAGTCCTACTTATACAGCAACTAAAACCAAAATTAAACCAATATAAAGGAATACCTTTATACCTATACTAATTAATAGCCTAAGATCCACATGCGACGCTCCAAACAATCCGGAACCCATCTATACTCTCGTCCCTAAAACATGTGCCCGTCAACAGTCACATTCAAACACTCTCTCTTTCTTAATCTTAAGATAATCTAGGAAGATCGAAACGTTGCTCTCTCCTTATCAGTGTTAATACCCATACCAGCCGTTCTGAGATACATTGAAACATAAAACTGTCCATTTATTAGGCTGTCATGAGAGTTAAACATATAAGGAATTTAAAAGCATGTAGTGAGTCTGTTTCAGGCAATCACAAAAGTTAAACATGTTATGAAAAGCTGCGATTGGCTATCGTGAACGTTAAACATATTAAGTGAAGTTGTGATTGGCTATCACAAAAGCTAAACGTATCTAATAACGGTAGTATTTTGGTTTTCGGACTGTAACTTATCTTCACAAATACTTTCTTATAGGCCTTGTGCTATAACTTCAAGAAAAGCTACTAACACGCGCTCTGCGTAACCTACAACGTATCTCTCATTACTTTGTGTCGAACCCAAACTTAAATCTCCCAACACTAAACAAATTTACTCAAAAGATATTTCACTACTTCTTACTCAACGTATCTCAGTAACAAACGGGAAAAATGACAATCGTATACCCTAACCTGACACACATTTTATACTGTTCAAACTTGTTAATTAGGCCTAAATCAGGTTCTAACAAAAGTTTTAAAATGAGAGTGATAAAACAAAGTTATCAGGGAGTTAACACAGAACCATGTTTTCAGGATACAATAAATAAAAGGAATGAATAATTTTGTAATAATTGAGCTGTTTTCTACTTTGGATTGGTTGCCAAATTCTCTGATCGCTGTTCTTACAAACCAGCACTGACAGAAGAATAAAAAATGCACGTGCTTGTTATTACTCACTAATCGTTATTTTCCACTTCAAGACTAAAAGAGCGATTCGAACCGAGACAAGGAAGAGACTAAATGATTTAAATGTGTTGTTTCTAAGGGACCCTAACATCTGTTATAAATAACGAAATAACTAATGATCAGTTGTCTATTCTGTTTGTCGAAACCCTTCCAAACATCATGCCCTCGTGTTCTTTCGTCTCTTTCTGTAAAGATTGCATTTTGTCTCACTACAGCCAAACTTTTCGAAGCACCCATTTATCACCCTCTTCTTTTATCTTTAGGTAAAAACAAACAAACATACTATTAACTTCTTGTTCTTCCTCAAACCTCCCTTGAAACTTGGCGGCGAGTTCCAAAAAAATAACACTAAAAACTGGGTTTCAAACTCATGATGGTCACATTTAGCTTATTATGTATCTTTGTGTTTAAAAGCAATAATTTGTTCCTTGAAAATTAATCATATTTTCTTCTAAAAGATTTTGCAAAATATTTTTTTAAAAAATCAACGCATATTTTTTTCCATTTCTTAACCACGTTTCCTGTTATTTAACATGCATTAGTCATTTAATGTGCTATAAAGCTGAAAGATATATTATAGCACTTACTCCTACGGCAGAGACCAATAGCATGAACGCGACAAAAAGACTATAATATTTCTCCTCTGGTAGTTATAATTTTCACTAGCTCTGTAGACACAGAGAAAATAAATTTTCATTAAAATTCGTCGGCAATTTTCTCACAGGCTTGTGTTTCAGGTACAACAGAAAACATACTTACGATGTATGTTCCAGGCATGTGTGTGTTCCGAGTATCGTGAAAAACAGACAGCAGAAATAGAGTTTACTCTTGACATCCTGTAAGTATGAATGTTTATCTGATGCTAAATGTTAATAATCAAATAGATGAACAACATACAAAAGGAGAATTAAAATACCAAAACTCAGACCACAACAATACAGATCCCAGTTCGTTTAGATATCATCGATAAAACTACACAAACAAACAATATTTATAAATTGCTCTACTACTTCACAACAATATAGATACAAGTTCGTTTCATATCAATATATATACATATCTTACTAACAATATTTAACACTATCCTATAACTCCATGAAAATATAGCGCATTAGATTACGTAATATTAAAAACACTTAAAAGGATTTAGATACACGTACCAATTTTCACGCATTTGAAAACTTAATCAACGAAAGGCTTTAAACTAAGAAAACAAAACCTAAACATAATATTATTTTTACAAGTTTCAGTCGTAAGATCCATAAAGACGTGTTCTATTTAGTCATTAGTACCGCTCTATTCAACAAGCTTGTTTGTGTTTTGACTTTCGCGCAAAGATGCACGAGGGTTATACGCGCTAGCCGTTCTTAATTTAGCAGTGTAAAACTAGAAAGAGGGCAGCTAGCCATCACCACCCAACGCCAACTCTTGGGTTACTCTTTTAATAAAGAATAGTGGGAGTGACCGTCACATTATAACGCCGCCATAGCTGAAAGAGTAAGAATAATGTAAAAGCAAAATCTGTTTTAACTGTGTTTAAACATAGTTCTTTTGCTATCGTTTCACTTCTTGGAAAACTGAGAGAACTAACATCCCTCTTCTAAATTATATACAACATTTATTTGCTTTCGCAAATATTTAACAGATCGAAAAAAATCTTAAATTGAAGTGATATGTTACTCGAATCCTTCTTTTAAGTTTTAGGAGCAGTAACACAGAAATAATGGAAAGTCTCCTATTTCTTTTAGAAGAGGACCACTGTAAAATCTACTGTTACTGATAGTTCGTAGTATATTTAGAATTATTTTTAAGCTAATTTTTCAAAGAGTTGTTGTACCTTTCTAACTTAAAAATCGAATGTCTAGCCAACCCTGACGAATCTCTTGAATTATAAATGAGTTATTTCGTCTACACAGTTTTTAATATTTCTTAAAACATGTCAATTCCAGTCTACCACATCAATCAGTGTTATAATTTCAGGGTTTGTATGAACAAATCAAAAGTTACTTTTTTTAGAATATCTATCATATAATATACGAATTTCTAATCTTCTACGAGCGTCTTCAAAACCAAGTAAGCATAGAAAAGGACAACATTTAGATTGGTATTTGTTTTCAATGTAATCTATGTCACTCCAATAGTTTTAATGGTTTAAGCTAATACGTTCTTTTATCTTCCAAATGTTATACAAAATATTTCATTCTCTTTGATCAATTAAGGCTTAGAATGAGTGGCCGGAGCTCGTTGGATCCAGTTATGTCCCATATGAAAGATCTGAGCTCAATGGATCTTCGACTGTGTCTTGTCTCTAGATCAATAACACACAGTTAAAAGATACAAAATATAAAATGAGAGCTCACTCCACTACATCAAAAGATCATCCATAGACATCAAATTATCATGTGATATAGGGAACAGAAGCTACATAATATAAGAACGAATACAATAATAAATAAAACTTCATTTGAATTCAAGTAATCGTAATTAGTTGGTTTAGAAGCACCAAGTTTAGCCTATGTGTGTTGTTTTTTCTTAAAGCAAAGCCACAGTGGGCTATCTACTATGTTCACTGATGGGAAGTTTAGTTGTAATAGGTTAGCACTCGTATCTTAAATTATTATGAAAGCTGTCTTAGAGTTAATTTACAGGTTCAATACTTTCAACTCCTCACTATTATCAAAGCGTGTCGTAGGGTTAACTTACAGGTTAACACTTTCTCTCACCAAATTACAGTCACTCTTATAAGATGCGAAGAGCACTTATGCGACAAAGGGACGTGAGCCACGAACGTTTTTCTCATAAACTTATGACATTTCAAACTCATCGGGTATTTATGTTACTATTTGGCGCATCCTATTTTCTTATCATTCTTTCAATTTTCAACTTGAACTGTATCTTAAGTGATACATGGACTAAACTATCAAAATTTTAACCATCTCCAACTTAGGACTGGTGGTCTCAGAAAAAAGGCAAGGACTTAGCAATATCTGCTGACTACGGGGCTACTCTTAAGCGAACATCCTGATTGACTGTCAAAGTTACAACGCCTACACAGCTGAAAGTGCAGAGAGTAGACAATGGTATATCATGGCTCGAACCTCGAACCTTGTGATTCGCTGCATAAACACTACCCACTAGACCATGCCTAACCCTACTTTATTTAACATATCTTCTGTGCATCGTAGAATCCAATGTAAAGGAATAGGCTGCTATCCAACAGAAGGAATCGAGCTCCCAATTTTACTATGAGCCCTCAAAATCCCTGCTGAGAAAAGCAGTTCCAAGATCCTCGGGCTTTCTCATTAAGATTTCTAATATTACTTCATCGTCTTCAGTCAAGTGTAGGAAAAGGGGGTTAACGGGGTACTGGAACTATCTTAAGCCAACTGAAGAGAAAAAGACCAGAAATTGCGTCTTTCAGTTTCAAGTGGGATAGAAGAGGCTGACTCCAATCGAATGTTGATTTTCCCTCGAACACTTGAGCTCGCGCATCACGGATTAGCGATAGTGGTTTTAGAGAAAGTATGTTGCCTGAGGCGGAGATTATAATCTAGACAGACCGTTACGTTTTCTAATTGGTCGGCAATTCTTTCACTACGATGGTGAATTATTAAAGTAACTTTCAAACCAAGCAGAAGTTATACTGCACGGCGTGGTAACTGTTACTTCTAACTAATTCTTTTGTTTCTCAGCAGGTTATGAGTATGTACAGTGAGGCTTATATTTCGAGTTGTAAACCATTACGAGATCTAAAACGGTACTCTCTAACATTTTCGGACAAAGATTACGCTTTAAGAAAACAGTTAAAATCGTAATTTAACCTATAAACACAGACGATTTGAGACAAAATAAATGAGATTTAATAAACTACACTTTTGAAATAAAATTTCTTTACTTAATAACATACAAGCGATTTCAATCACTAACATGTTTGTTTTCGAATTTCGCACAAAGCTACTCAAGGGCTATCTGTGCTAGCCGTCCCTAATTTAGCAGTGTAAGACTAGAGGGAAGGCAGCTAGTCATCACCACCCACCGCCAACTCTTGGGCTACTCTTTCGCCAACGAATAGTGGGATTGACCGTCACATTATAACGCCCCCACGGCTGAAAGGGCGAGCATGTTTGGCGCGACTGGGATGCGAACCCGCGACCCTCGGATTACGAGTCGCACGCCTTAACACGCTTGGCCATGCCGGGCCATCACTAACCTACTGGTTCTTTATAACAAACTAGTGTTCCTAATCACTAAATCTATGGTTCTTTATTTTATAATAAACTAGCGATCTCAGTCATTAAATCACTGGTTACTTATAACAAACCAGCGTTCCTAATCACTAAATCTATGGTTCTTTATTTTATAATAAACTAGCGATCTCAGTCATTAAATCACTGGTTACTTATAACAAACCAGCGTTCCTAATCACTAAATCTCTAGTTATTTATAACAAACTAGTGTTGCTAATCGCTAAATCTCTGGTTCTTTACTTAATAACAATCTAGCGGTTTCAATCACTAAACATGTAGTTCTTTATAACAAACTAGCGATCCTAATCACAAAATCTCTGGTTGTTTACTTAATAACGATCTAGCGGTTTCAATCACTAACCATGTGGTTCTTTATAACAAACTAGCGATCCTAATCACTAAATACCTGGCTTTTTATTGCGTTGAGGAATAATTCATGAGCGTTTTTTCAAGTTAAATAAATATATTCATAAATGAAACGCTTTCGCAAAATATTTCATGTCATTTGGTAGATAATTTTTTGCTCTAATAGATGGTGTGTTTGATTTTCATATGTCTTTAATTTTTGCTTTCATTTTCAGCTCATTAAATGGAATGTCAAATGGACAAAATCGAGCATTTTCGACACCATCTGCTTTTCGCATTTAATTTCTTGCAATTTCGTTTAAAACAATGCATACTATATACCTAGGTATTACATGAAATAAAGTATCATAATAAATGTTTTGGGTGTAATGTGTTCATGCATTGAAGTATTGTATAGTCTTGCATGTAATGCTTGAATGAAATTATTTAAAAACGCTCACGAATTATTCCTCAACCTAATACTTAATAATAATCAAGCGATCCTAATAACTAACCTCTGTTTTTTGTTGTTTTGTTTTTATTTTTAAAGCAAGAAATGTTTCTTGTAGCTAAGCTACGTTTTACAAAAAGTGAATTAGTCCAATACTTGTGCTATATGTTAAATTTTATTTGAAAACGCAGATAGAATCAACTAATTGTTACAAACAGCAAAACTATTGTATCTTCAAGAATAAGCAGCGTTAGGGTTAAATCGTAAATCACAGAAATGAAAATTGTGTTGGAACGTTCAGTTCAGCACCACAACAATTAGGGCACTGTAGGAGGGGTCGTCGATACATTAACATTACTGACACAGTGACTTGAGTCAGATGTTCCTTATTTTAGAAGTAAATTTCAGATAATCCCTAAAATCGCGCACTAGTCGTGTCACAAAAGAATAAAGGCAAAGAATGTTATACAAAGCACACAAAGCCAGAAACGGGAAAATATTAAAATTTTAATGCAAAATCCTATCGAGCAGCAAGCTGGTGAGTGTATTTACGTTAGCACAAAGCCCTCGGCGCTAAATTGAAGTCTGCACTTTAACTAACGTTAGCACTTGATCATCACTTCTTCCACCGGCTGTTGCAACGCGAGTAGACAGTGACAAGTTGAATGCCTCTGACAGTCCACCTGTATCTCGAGCGTGTGATGGTTGAGGTTGGTATTAGACATTCTTTTTTATAACTAAAAACCAAGAAAAAAAGATTTTTATTACATCTTATATCTGTCAAACCATCTCGAGCGATGGAATCTCTTCCGCTTCCTCACGTATATATGTTGTAAAAATACGGCTTGTATTACAGCTGTGAAACTACACCGTGACAAAACAAATTTTTAACAAATCTCTATCACTCGAGCCATTTCGAGTCATTTCATTTGTCCTGTTATTTTTTTCTTTTTTATACATATACTGTATTCTGCTAGTACAGCAGTAAATCTACGGATTTGCAACGCTAAAATCAGGGGTTCGATTCCCCTCGGTGAACTTAGCAGATAGCCTTATGTTGCTTTGCTATAAGAAAATACACACACATACAGCTACTGATTCTTGAGAAAAAATAGGTGGTTCGTTGGGAATAATAATTACAGTTCCCATTTCTAGAAAATGATGAATCGTAATTTTTATTTTATTTTTTTTATTTGACATATGTTTTATTAATTTCAGTGTAAGGTAATATCAGTTGACGTTGAGTGTTTTTGATAAAGCAGTAAGCCTCTAAGGAATTAGCAGGTAACAGTTACTTAAATAATTAAGTCCAGTCCATACTGAAACTACTACATACCCCCAACCATAGTTAGGTAGCGTTATAATCAGATATACGGGAATATAGATTGATTTGTTTGTTTGTTTGTTTTGGAATTTCGCACAAAGCTACTCGAGGGCTATCTGTGCTAGCCGTCCCTAATTTAGCAGTGTAAGACTAGAGGGAAGGCAGCTAGTCATCACCACCCACCGCCAACTCTTGGGCTACTCTTTTACCAACGAATAGTGGGATTGACCGTCACATTATACACCCCCACGGCTGGGAGGGCGAGCATGTTTAGCGCGACGGGGGCGCGAACCCGCGACCCTCGGATTACGAGTCGCACGCCTTACGCGCTAGGCCATGCCGGGCCAATATAGATTGAAGGTCAAAAGAAAAAGGCCAATTTGGCGTGAGTACAAGAAATATAAATCATCAAAATAAAGACAAAAAACCGGAAGATGAGAGAGAGAACGAACAAACCGAGGGAAAGGCAAAAAAAGAAAGTACTGTGCTATCAGTAAGAAACAAAACCTATTTCTAAATCTACTTTATTGATTACCAGCAAATACAGAAATATGCTGTATATGTCCACTAGTATCAGTAACCTCCTGTGGTACAATAAGTATTTTAAATGTTTAAATTTAAAAAAAAAAAAACTGAAAGCAAATTTTGTAGTAGTGCATTTCGTAGAGACACACATTCATATTTATTTCAAACTAAAAATATCTGCTTCTATTTTCAACACAGTTAAATGTGTTAAGATCACAGTTTACGATGCAAAACAAATATTATATCTGTCACAAATAAAACATTTTCATCTCTAAAAAACGAATCACGACCTGAAGATACAAAAAACGATTAAAAATATTTTTATTAGGTAAAAACACATATTCCCAATCTTCACAAAAACGTAATGAATAACACATAAACAATGCAATATAAATTTCCATACGAAATTTTTCTTCATACCAAAAATAACATTAGGCTATATTATATCACACAAATTTGTTGACAAGGGCTCTTCAGAATCCTTGTATTGAACTACTGATTAAGAATATGACAAAAATTACATGCATAGAAGAGAATATAAATAGACGAATAATTCGAATAAGTTCTCTTAATTAAAAGAATCAAACACCTAGTCTTAGAGTGTAGAATTATATTTTATTCATTTATTTCCTCTAATTAACACTTCTGTTTGATTTTACAATGTTCCCGAGCAATGTAGTATCGCTACTAATACTACAGAATGTAAGGGTTTTGTTTAGAATTTCTCGAAAAGCTACTCAAGGGTCAACTGCCTTAACACTTTATTATTTAACTAGCGCAACAATTCAACACCTTTCACCAACGTCACATCACAACGCCTCCACGGCTGTAAGGGCAAGCATGTTCCAAACGCCAGAACCATCAGGCCACAAGAATGTAACAGGTTGTTTCCATCATTCAATTCTATCCACCTGATGGTACCAATTAAACCTAGCGAAACGTAGTGTTCAAAAGCTAGACAGGTTTAAAAAGAAGAAAAAAATCTTTTACCTCTCAATAAAACTTTAATGTCTCTTTTACACGTTGTTCTGTCATTAAACAAAAACTTTACCTTAGTTTGTATTAAACTATTAAAAAGTATGTTTAATAGTAAATAACTAGGTCAGAAGACAAGTAAAGGAAATTAGGTAAATAGCAGATAACTATGTCAGAAGACAAGTAAAGGAAGGTATGTAAACAATAAATAATCTCCTTAAGACAAACCATTTTCCCATAATCTCTATTACACACATCTGTTCTTACTTTCTCAAATTTTTCTTACGTTTGGTTGTGCAGTGCTCAAGATTTTCACATTTTTTGCAATCATAATTACCATCACAGTTAAGGAATTGTGTTACAATGTTTCAAGTTACACTGGAGTTAACTCTCTTTGTTAACCTAAAGATGGCCTAAGAAGGTCAAAACGTTGTTCTGTACTTTGTTTTTAATTAAAGTGCTAATACCCATATCAGTCATCTTGAGAATACAACTTTTGTGAATGCTTAATAATTAATAGATTAGTTCGGATGCCAACTATAGGAGCCGTCTAGTACACTTCGTGTCAATAAATCTTTGGATGCAATAATTATACGTGAACATATATAATGTGAATCGAATTATCCAAACATAAAAAAATTTTCTAGACAGTTATTTTATCAAGCTCTGTATAGCTATGAAATATATTTCTCATTTAGTACCAGTTCTCTACAAGTAACCAGGATGATAAAAGTTACACTGAAGCCACAATAACCAAATTACAAATGGTATATGGACCCCACATACTCCTCATACATATTATTTTTAAACTATTTGTGTATCAATGTTCTCGTGAGTGTTCGACCTTGTTGATTACACAGATTTTAATGCTGTAAGAATCGAACAACTTAGAAACAAAAATACCATTAATATTGTAACTAATTCTATTTATTACCGCTAAAAGTCCGTATGCGTTTTACATAGAAAAGAGGCGTCATCAATTGACATGTTTTGTCAGTTATTTTTCTGTTGTTTATTTTTTCATTTCACGAGTAACGTAAGAGATAAAAACGTTGAAATTACTAAACAAGATAGCTAATAAAGAGACAGTCAAATATACATGTCGATTATTTGAGAAAAGAGGAAGAGAAAAAAATTCAAATTTGGGTGGAACTTTATAAGTTGGGCTTAGCTACCGCTTACGTCAGATGTTACATTTTCTTTTTAGGCCTATATGAAAATGATCAAAGTTAAGAGCCATTAGTGTTACAATAACACACCGCATTAAAAGAAACTTGAATCAATTTTAAACCTTAAGAATCCATTGGGAGCAAAATGTATCAAAGTATCTTAAACAATGATATTTCTAAGCTATCGTTTAAAACTAAGTAGTACTAATACAAGAAATCAAACTCTGGTAGTATCACTTCGTCAATTTCCCACAACATCCCTGTAATATGGTCGACACGTAATAACTCGGTTTCTTCTGCAATCTTATGCTCTTAGTAAAATTAACGCCCTCTGTAAATTATTTTTTCTTTGTGAAAAAGTATACAATAGCTTACCTGTGCTTTTCCAAAGTGGTGAATCGATCCCGATGGGTCGGCGGTAATTTTACTCTAAAATTCGGGTTCAATTTCCCGCAGTGGGCAAAAGCACAGTGAGCCCACGTTGTCTTTGCTCTAAAATAAAATTATAATGATGAAAAATTCACCGGGGTACATATAATCGAATAACATATTCACTGATATTTCACAAAGCTTTAAAACGGTCAAGTCCCCGGTGGCTCAGCGGTATGTCTGCGGACTAACACCTCTAAAAACCAGAATTCGATACCCGTGGTGGGCATAGCACAGATCGCCCATTGTGTAGCTTTGTGCTTAATTCAACAACTAAAACGTTCAATAAATGTATTTTATACAAAACATAGTATTTTAGTTACACTGTCTAGGATCCTACGGTGAAAGATTTTATTAATAGACCCGAAAAGTTGTAATATTTTTGTTTTTTTGTAAGTTAAATTCAAAATTATTTGCATTTAATATATCATTTTTATTAATTTTCTAGTTAATTAAAAGAGACGCATCACAAAGCCGGTAGTAAAACAACTGTAATGAAATTCATTAATAATTTAGCACTTTTTTTTTTTGTATCATACAACTTGAAAAAACGACTTCAAAGTTATTGTCTCTGATATAAATACAACAAACACAAACACGTTCGTGGTTCTTCCCAGTACGGAATGTTTTTGAAAAAAGGCATGGTTAAAAGTGATGAAAGAGGTCACGAAAACGATCAGTATTGAGGTATTGATTTGTGAATATTAAAAGACTCTTAAACAGATATTATTCTAATTTTGTTTACTATACATATGTATATAAGTTCGACCAGTAAGTAAGAAGCATTCACTTTAGAAAGAATGCCATTTTATTAATTAAACAAACGTGAAACAAAAAGTATACGATTATCATTTGTTTTTAGCTACTATATTTTATAGTGGCTCTCAGAGAGTTCAACAAAGGTTTCTAAGAAGACAGACAACTAACCCAAGTGTATCCATTGTCAGAAAACTATACAAATCTGGATCCATAAAAAAATGACAATTTCGCAAAGAAAAGAAGGGTCAAGCTAGTCTGAGACTATAGTGGGTATCTCTGAGTTTGTAATCGATGTTGGCCCGTGATGGCCAAACGTGTTAAGGCGTGCGACTCGCAACATGAGAGTCGTGGGTTCGCATCCCGGTCGCCCCAAACATGCTTGCCCTTTCAGCCGTGTGGGCGTTATAATGTGACGGTCAATCCCACTATTCGTTGGCAAAAGAGTAGCCCAAGAGTTGGCGGTGGGTGGTGATGACTAGTTGCCTTCCCTCTAGTCTTACACTGCTAAATTAGGGACGGCTAGCACAGATAGCCCTCGAGTAGCTTTGCGCGAAATTAAAAAAACAAACAAACAAAAACGTAATCGATGTTGTGAAAAAGAAAGTGTTTATAAGATTGTAGCCCATTGTGTGGACAGGAAGGTGTATCTCTGTGATAAGAGACCATGCTGTGGGCAAGAGTGTGTCTCTGAAATTGTAATCTATCCTCTGTACAAAAGGGTGTCTCTGAAACTGTAACCCATGTTATGGACAGGAGGGGGTGTCTCTGGAATAGCTGAAAATGCTTTCGACAGAAGAATGTCTTTGAGATTATTACTCATGTTGCGGACAGGAAGATGTCTCCGAGATCATTACCCATGCTGTGAAGATAATTTTTGGTGCGACTGACGACACTTGTCTTTCAAGATCAGCGACTCTTTGATATGGGTCATGTTCTACACTTCTGACAAGAGGAAAAGTCTTATGTTTAGTTTTCTGTTTTTACATTTTAAAGAAATAGTTTTTTCCCAAAGTGACTGGTACTACAGTGTCATTCTTTTCACTATGAACAGCGGTGCACCAAGAGGCCTGACGTTTTTTTCACGACTTTAGCTTCCCTCCCATCAACTACCCAGGAGATCTCATTAAAATACAGTTAATTCCTAGGATCCTTTCGTTCATCGCATTCTCGTTTGTATCGCATGGTAACTCTTCTTCTGTTTCTTTTGGTGTTTCCAAATTCTGGCAGACATACGTTACCAAACTTAAGAACAGCATTAATAACACAAAGATTAAAATTGAAGAACAGAAGTAATAATAATAATGTAAGAATCAAAAGTGACTAATAGTAATAACACAAAGTGTTGAATGGTATTAACACGAAGTTGTAAACTGAAAAACAGTAACAATAATAATTACATAAGAACCTTGGATCCAAACTAAATAATAGCATTAATAACACAAGGATTAAAACTTAAACATGAAGCACATGATCTCGCGTTAACAAGGGTAACGAGAAAAGTTTTCACAAAGCCTATCTGCGATAATATTCTCTAATTCACCACTGAAACACTAGAGGGAAGGCAGATAGTCATCACCGCCCACCGCCAGCTCTTTAGCTACTCTTTTACTAACGAACAGTGGGAGTGGCTAAAAAATTATAATGCTTCCATGGCTGAAAAAGCTAGCGTGCTTAGTAAGACAAAGATTCGAGCCCGAGATTCTCAGATTGAGAGTCCTAACCACTCGGCCATGCTGGGTCCACACGAAGAGGTTAGACATTTCAATTTATGGATAGATATGTAAAGGGCTACAAATACAAGAACACGATATTGAAATAAAATTCAAATAAATGCTTTAAATTTATTATAAGGAACATTATTTTATACATAAAAATTCTAAACACCTACATTTGTTATGGATACTTTTTGGGCGCGAAAACCGCTGACAATAAGACAAAAAGTGCCATTTTTGAGCAAATACTTCAAATTCGTTGTAACTTTATGAGCAAGAGAAGGAAACGTTCAGACTGCTCCCTGTTGGTGAATTATGAAGTTTTTACCACAGACTGTGCCATTTTTCCTGAGCTTTTGAATATTGCTACTCTACCAAGACGATCGAATTCCGTTATATTTTTGTAAATAAATTTCAAGCGTACGGCTAGCCCTCGTTGTTCCAGCGTCTCAGGTTTCCTTCTTCGTGTAGAAGTTTTCAATCAATATAAATCACGTTGTTGTTTTGTCAGTCCTCTATAATCACAGTCTTATTTTCTTCATCTACCACTAGAGGGTGCTAAGTACAAGGCATTCAAAATCAAAATGTCTTTTGGTTCCAAGTTTGTTTGTGTACGTGTATATATATATATATGTGTTTCCTTATAGCAAAGCCACATCGAGCTATCTGCTGAGTCCACCGAGTGAAATCGAACGCATGATTTTTGCGTTGTAAATCTGTAGATTTACCGCTGTATCACCGGGGGACATAATTTTGTTCTCACAGTTTTTGTAAAATAAATATATACCAAAAAGAAGAATATACGCCCACAAAAAATATAATTTGTATCAGTCAGTGTCAGTTGATTTTGGAAATTCGCACAAAACCAGCATAAGGTCTATTTGTTTCAGTCCTTCTTAATTTTGAATTGATGGAATATAAAAAAAAAGACAAAAAAAATCAACAGAACTCACCGCCAACTCTTGGACTACTCTAATCGAATAGTGAGATTTTACTCTCACTATTGTATCGCTCCCATTATCGCAAAGTTCTGCGTGCGATTTTCGAAAACACAACTCGAGCCATGAATCCTTGGAGTTACAGCCCAGCCCGATAGCTCAGTAGTTACATCGATAAAAGAGCTGTGATCTAATTTAAAAATGTTTATTTGTCCTCGAGCTGATTTCGGACTGTGTTTTTGAAGCAGCTGGTCCAGAAAAAATCTAAGAAAACCCGCAGAACCACCTGGATGAGCAACACTTATATGTTTCAACACAAACACCTGACGTCCCAATCTTCAACGTTTTATGGCCTTTCATCTTAAAATTTGGTTTGACTTGTTTGTAGCGCAAAGTTACACAACAGGGGATCTGCATTTTCTCCATCACAGGAAATCAAACCCTGTCGCTTAATGTTGTAAGATAGATAGCATTTATATACATAATATTTCTCTGTACAATTTTTCTTTTGAAAAAAAAATTTAATGAAAGTTAATTGTCATTAGATTTACTTATTTTCTCCCAAACTGTCATTGATAGAGAATGTTTGAAGACAAATAATACTACTATTAAGTTAGTTAAAAATAAGTTAGACAATGTTGGCTTTTTAGGAAACACGACAATGTATATTGTTGGGGAAAAGAGCCAACAAGTAAAACTTTTTATAATGTGACGGTCAATCCCACTATTCGTTGGTAAAAGAGTGGCGAAAAGTTGAGGGTGGGTAGGGATGACTAACTACCTTTACTCTAATCTTACACAGCTAAATTAGGGATGGCTTGTGCAGATAGCCCTCGTGTAGCTTTGCGTGAAATTCAAAACAAACAAACCTTTCCTCTTCATGTCTCTCTCCTTCTAGTTTCAGATCCAGGTGGTGGTTACGTACGTTGTACCAAATTGACTACCAACACTTTCCCTACTGTCTAACTCTGTTAAAGTACCTTAAGTCTACCATCGTTTAATAGATAAGGGTTTTTAAAATATATTACTTATATTGATGGCGACTGTAACTCAGCCACACGACGTAAATATAATTACTTGACTAACACTAAGACATACAACAATTGTTTAGATTCAGCATGATTACCACTATATTAATATGTACGTTCAACGAGATTTTCAATCATTAATATATATTTTCCAGTGGAACGACGGTAGACAAATGGAGGTATAACGCTAAAACTCGGGTTCGATAATCGTGGTGGGCAGTGCAGATAGTAACTCGGCTTTGTTATAAAATTAAGCATTAATAATTTAATAATCACGATTACTGCACATGATTATCAAACTATAAATGTACAAACTTAAGACAATTTTCACACATTTGATATTTACTAGAAGTGTTTCAACCCTGGCGTTTAAGGCACTCGACTCGTAATCTGAGGGTTGTGGGTTCGAATCCCCGTCACACCAAACATGCTCGCCCTTTCAGCTGTGGGAGCGTAATATTTTGACGCGCAATCCCACTATTCGTTGGTAAAAGAGTAGCCCAAGAGTTGGCGGTGGGTGGTGATGTCTAATTGCCTTCTCTCTAGTATTACACTGTTAAAGTAGAAATGGCTTACGCGGATAGCCATGCGCGAAATTAAAAAACAAACAATCAACCCTGGCGGTGGGTCAAGTGATCTCGTGGAAGTAAGATTAGAAGTTAACTCTAACATTTAAATATTGAAAATATGTAAAGAATAATTATTCGTTTCCATACGATTTCCAAAACCCTATTCAAAAAAGGTTTTGAACGCTCTTGCATTCAATAATGAAAAATTCAAATATTTTGACCACATCATGATTGCAACATGGATATGACAAAGCGTAAAAATTACGAATTAATTAGCCCTTTAGGCCTGAACGGTAAATTTCATTCGACTACAGCGCTACCTATCGTAAAGTATTGTACATAACATAGTAGTATTCCAATAAATTGAGGTTATTATTATTTTATTGACAGCTATGATTGGTGTGACTTGCCTTTTATTATCTTTTTTTATTTAATTTTTAAATATTGATTGAAGTTATTTCTTTGGGGTCTTTACCCCCATAACAATTAAAATAAGTACATATCACTATCATTGTTAATTGTAATTCGTCTATCTCGTTTATTCGTCAAACCATATCCAATTTCACTTGTTTCCGTTTCCAGCCAGAATCATAAGTTCTTCACCTTATTCTTAGAGACTATCGAAGTTTTAATGTCTCATTTAAATCACATGAAAACCATGAAATAATTCTATGCCAAGAATAGGCCGGACAAATATTTAGAAATAGATTTACAGTAGTGTCTGCGATAAAATTAAATTTTAATATAAATTCTACTAAAATTACTTACACAGTCAGTGAGACCATATCTTAAGTATTTCTGTAATCATAACAAAGCTAGTAGTGTTAACTGTTCCTAATTTTCGATTATTGACCAATGAGAAGACTGCTAGTCAGATACTATATACTATTGAATTAACTGTCACTCTTCTAACGCGCCAACAAATTAAAGTGCACAAAATTACTTCTCATAAAAGGTTGTTCAAATCATTGCCTTCGAAACCGGCTTCCGGGCTCTACCATAGCGCCCTTACCCAGCTCTGTTGGGAGTAATGACACGTGAAGGAATATAAGGTTCACGAGAATTATTTCGGGCAGCGTTATATTTTGGTCAGTTACCAAATACTTTAATATTAGTACCTAAAAGCGTATTGATTTATTCTTGTTATAATGCAAGCTACTATTAATGTCAAATAGTTTACTAAAAAAAAAGAAAACCTTAGACTGGTTAAAAAATTCAATTTTTCGATTGAATATTTCATTATCGAACAATTAACAACTGATTCTATTCACCGTAAGAACCATATTAGAATGTAGTCATACTTTTAGTTTCTTTCTATATCTGCAGGTAAGATCATGGGTAACATACCAAGGATTGAATACAGATAATACTGTGCACAACATAGTATTTGGAAACAAATACTACAAATAACATACCAAAGTTTGAACACAGATAATACTGGGGATAACATACCAAAGTTTGTATACAGATAATACTGGGGATAACATACCAAAGTTTGTATACAGATAATACTATGGATAACATACCAAAGTTAGGATACATATAATACTATGGATAACATACCAAAGTTAGGATACATATAATACTGTAGTTAACATACCAAAGTTAGGATACATATAATACTGTAGTTAACATACCAAAGTTTTAATACAGATAATACTATGGGTAACATACTAAAGTTTGAACACAGATAATACTATGGATAACATAAAACGTTTATATACATGTAATACTATGGATAACATTAAAAGTTTAAATACAGATAATAATATGGATAACATACCAAAGTTTGGACACAGATTATACTATGAATAACATAAGAAGTTTAGAAACATATAATACTATGGATAATATTAAAAGTTTGAACACAGATAATACTATGGATAACATACCAGAGTTTGGATACAGAAAATACTGTGGATAACATATGAAGGTTTGAATACAAATAATACTATGGATAACATACCAGAGTTTGAATACAGATAATACTATGGATAACATACCAAAGTTTGAACACAGATAATACAATGAATAACATACCATGGTTTGAATACAGATATTACTGTGGATAACATACCAAAGTTTGGATACAGATAAGGTTGTGGGTTACATACAAAGTTTTAACTACAGATATAGTTGTGGGTTACATATGAAGGTTTAGTTAAATATAAGATTGTGGGAACCTCCCCAAAGTTCAGCTACAATAATAGTGTTTCGTTCAGTAAGCCATCATTACTATGGACTTTAGTCCTGTGAAACTCTCAGGTTACGAACATAATTCTGACATACTGAGTAATGTATTAATAAGTACAATCAACAAACAAGTACTACATCATCTCTCACTTACAAACTACATAGCATGTCATCACTTTTTAAAACAGTATACAGCCAAGTCATTTTCCAGTCACACACATAACACACCATTTTACTACCAAGTACACAAAACATTGTTATAGAGTGATACATGTTAAACTGAACATTCTGTATATTTGTTCTGCCAGATTTACTTCTCACATTGCAATACAAGATGAAGCTACTTGAGAAATGTATCTTTCTGGATGTGATATCTATCGATGAACCAGGTCAGTGGTGTGTAACAAATGTAATAACAAAATCTGGTACTACAATTACATCATCACACAAGATACTGTGGTCTATAATTCATCTTTAATTATTCATTTTTTCACAATCTAATCTTTGATGGACATATCAGTATGACAACCTGAAGAATTGTGGACAGTGATGCTTCATTTAAATAGTTCATGCTCAGTTACCCAACTACTGCAGACAAACACATTTACTGTAGCTTTCTAAGTCTCTCAGGAGGATATCTTTGTTGCTTGTCCTTCAGAACCAGGTGGAAGTTCTTTTGGTTTACCCTGAAAATGACACAAAATTACTGTTAAGGGTTAAAGAAAAATTAACTACAAGACTACAAGTGTTTTGTTTAACCATGGTGCGACACAAATTTGGGTCCTTGGTGTGGTTTTCACCAAAAGTAGTCTGTTTAGAAAAGACAAATGAAACAAAACTATCATCAGATATTAATTAAAATGAAGACTAATAAAGCTAAAATAAAAATCAATTAATTAATATATTTCATTACTTATGAGCATTTATTAGTTTCATGGCAAATAAAAATAAATAAAGATGGTAATATCAAGAAAATAATGAACTCAGCAAAATTATAATTACAGGATATTTCTGGTTCTGAATATTGTCACTGTCCAAGGATTCAAAATACTGCCATTCTTACATCTAATTACTATTTTTAATACTTACAGCTTAATTAATATCAGCTTGGAAAGATAATGAGCCAATTAAGGTTATTGTTTCTCATTATTCCAAGTATTTATGTCTTGTGTGTATAATATATCAGCCACACTACATGTACCATCCACAGTGCCAAAGATGTCTCCTATCTAATACCCAACTTCATCAGGCTAGCTGGGATACAAAACATACTTTACTTATGAACAATGACTGTTCTGTTGTTAAACAGACGAACTGTAATTATTGCCAATGTTATCCATGAATAAGCTCATCAATGAATTTCACTAACCACCTAGCACTAAAATTAATAGGAACTTGATTAGTATAAATTAAACTCTTTAACACCATCTTGAAGAAGCTGGTGTATTATAGAATTACTTGGATCAGAGGATGGATGGAGTAACTTTTCATGGGGTGGTTCAGACCTCTAAGCATATCTTCCAAAAATATTCTGATTTATTCTAAAATAACAGTAGTGGATATGAGTTTAGTGCTTGGAGAAGACAGACCACCCTATAATATAACACAGGTATATGTTTATAATGGTGATTAACTTGAGACAGACCACCCTATAATATAACACAGGTATATGTTTATAATGGTGATTAACTTGAGACAGACCACCCTATAATATAACACAGGTTTATGTTTATAATGGTGATTAACTTGAGACAGACCACACTATAATTAACACAGGTTTATGTTTATAATGGTGATTAACTTGAGACAGACCACACTATAATTAACACAGGTTTACGTTTATAATAGTGATTAACTTAAGAGAGACCAGACAACAGTTAACCCAGGTTTATGTTTATAATGGTGATTAACTTAAGAGAGACTAGACAACAGTTAACCCAGGTTTATGTTTATAATGGTGATTAACTTAAGAGAGACTAGACAACAGTTAACCCAGGTTTATGTTTATAATGGTGATTAACTTAAAAAAACAGACTACACTATAATATAGCACAGGTTTATGTTTATAATGGTAATTACCTTGAGACAGACCACACTATAATTAACACAGGTTTATGTTTATGTTTATAATGGTAATTACCTTGAGACAGACCACACTATAATTATCACAGGTTTATGTTTATGTTTATAATGGTAATTAACTTAAAAAAACAGACTACACTATAATATAGCACAGGTTTGTTTATAATGGTGATTAACTTAAAACAGACTACACTATAATATAGCACAGATTTATGTTTATAATGGTGATTAACTTGAGACAGACTACACTATAATATAGCACAGGTTTATGTTTATAATGGTGATTAACTTGAGACAGACCACACTGTAATTAACACAGGTTTATGTTTATAATGGTGATTAACTTAAGAGAGACTACACTATAATTAACACAGGTTTATGTTTACAATGGTGATTAACTTAAGAGAGACTACACTATAATTAACACAGATTTATGTTTATAATGGTAATTAACTTAAGATAGACCACACTATAATTAACACAGGTTTATGTTTATAATGGTGATTAACTTGAGACAGACCACACTATAATTAACACAGGTTTATGTTTACAATGGTGATTAACTTGAGACAGACCACACTATAATTAACACAGGTTTATGTTTACAATAGTGATTAACTTGAGACAGACCACACTATAATTAACACAGGTTTATGTTTATAATGGTGATTAACTTAAGACAGACTACACTATAATATAGCACAGGTTTATGTTTATAATGGTGATTAACTTAAGATAGACCACACTATAATTAACACAGGTTTATGTTTATAATGGTGATTAACTTAAGACAGACTACACTATAATATAGCACAGGTTTATGTTTATAATGGTGATTAACTTGAGACAGACCACACTATAATTAACACAGGTTTATGTTTATAATGGTGATTAACTTAAAAAAACAGACTACACTATAATTAACACAGGTTTATGTTTATAATGGTGATTAACTTAGAAAAACAGACTACACTATAATATAGCACAGGTTTATGTTTATAATGGTGATTAACTTGAGACAGACCACACTACTATAATTAACATAGATTTATGTTTATAATGGTGATTAACTTAAGAGAGACTAGACCACAGTTAACACAGGTTTATGTTTATAATGGTGATTAACTTGAGAGACTAGACCACAGTTAACACAGGTTTATGTTTACAATGGTGATTAACTTAAAACAGACTACACTATAATATAGCACAGATTTATGTTTATAATGGTGATTAACTTGAGACAGACCACACTATAATTAACACAGGTTTATGTTTACAATGGTGATTAACTTGAGACAGACCACACTATAATTAACACAAGTTTATGTTTACAATATTGATTAACTTGAGACAGACCACACTATAATTAACACAGGTTTATGTTTATAATGGTGATTAACTTAAGACAGACTACACTATAATATAGCACAGGTTTATGTTTATAATGGTAATTAACTTAAGATAGACCACACTATAATTAACACAGGTTTATGTTTATAATGGTGATTAACTTAAGACAGACTACACTATAATATAGCACAGGTTTATGTTTATAATGGTGATTAACTTGAGACAGACCACACTGTAATTAACACAGGTTTATGTTTACAATGGTGATTAACTTAAAACAGACTACACTATAATTAACACAGGTTTATGTTTACAATGGTGATTAACTTGAGACAGACCACACTATAATTAACACAGGTTTATGTTTACAATGGTGATTAACTTGAGACAGACCACACTATAATTAACACAGGTTTATGTTTACAATAGTGATTAACTGGAGACAGACCACACTATAATTAACACAGGTTTATGTTTACAATGGTGATTAACTTGAGACAGACCACACTATAATTAACACAGGTTTATGTTTATAATGGTGATTAACTTAAGACAGACTACACTATAATATAGCACAGGTTTATGTTTATAATGGTAATTAACTTAAGATAGACCACACTATAATATAGCACAGGTTTATGTTTATAATGGTGATTAACTTGAGACAGACCACACTGTAATTAACACAGGTTTATGTTTATAATGGTGATTAACTTAAGAGAGACTAGACCACAGTTAACACAGGTTTATGTTTACAATGGTGATTAACTTGAAACAGACCACACTTTAATTAACACAGGTTTATGTTTACAATGGTGATTAACTTAAAACAGACTACACCATAATTAACACAGGTTTATGTTTACAATGGTGATTAACTTGAGACAGACCACACTATAACACAGGTTTATGTTTACAATGGTGATTATCTTGAAATGTTTATAATGGTGATTAACACACTTTAATTAACACAGGTTTATGTTTACAATGGTGATTAACTTAAAACAGACTACACTATAATATAGCACAGATTTATGTTTATAATGGTGATTAACTTGAGACAGACCACACTATAATTAACACAGGTTTATGTTTACAATGGTGATTAACTTGAGACAGACCACACTATAATTAACACAGGTTTATGTTTACAATAGTGATTAACTTGAGACAGACCACACTATAATTAACACAGGTTTATGTTTATAATGGTGATTAAGTTAAGACAGACTACACTATAATATAGCACAAGTTTATGTTTATAATGGTAATTAACTTAAGATAGACCACACTATAATTAACACAGGTTTATGTTTATAATGGTGATTAACTTAAGACAGACTACACTATAATATAGCACAGGTTTATGTTTATAATGGTGATTAACTTGAGACAGACCACACTATAATTAACAGGTTTATGTTTATAATGGTGATTAACTTAAAAAAACAGACTACACTATAATTAACACAGGTTTATGTTTATAATGGTGATTAACTTGAGACAGACCACACTATAATTAGCACAGGTTTATGTTTATAATGGTGATTAACTTGAGACAGACCACACTGTAATTAACACAGGTTTATGTTTATAATGGTGATTAACTTGAGACAGACCACACTGTAATTAACACAGGTTTATGTTTATAATGGTGATTAACTTAAGAGAGACTAGACCACAGTTAACACAGGTTTATGTTTATAATGGTGATTAACTTAAAAAAACAGACTACACTATAATATAGCACAGGTTTATATTTATAATGGTGATTAACTTGACAACACTATAATTAACACAGGTTTATATTTATAATGGTGATTAACTTGAGACAGACCACACTATAATTAACACAGGTTTATGTTTATAATAGTGATTAACTTGAGACAGACCACACTATAATTAACACAGGTTTATGTTTATAATGGTGATTAACTTGAGACAGACCACACTATAATTAACACAGGTTTATGTTTATAATGGTGATTAACTTGAGACAGACCACACTATAATTAACACAGGTTTATGTTTATAATAGTGATTAACTTGAGACAGACCACACTATAATTAACACAGGTTTATGTTTATAATGGTGATTAACTTAAGACAGACTACACTATAATATTGCACAGGTTTATGTTTATAATGGTGATTAACGGAAGAAAGACTAGACCACAATTAACACAGGTTTACGTTTTTATAACAAACTAGACTACATGTCAAGACAGATTTATGTTTTTAATGGAGATTAACTTAAGAGATGAATTGCAGTAAGTTAAGAGAAATGTAAAAATTAAAAAAAAATATAGTGGATTTAGGTATGTTTTTTCTTTGTCAAGGAAACATGTGTAGGGTCAACCATGAAGAACAAAAAGGTCTTTGTGGTCCGTACATTATTTATTTAAAATGAATGAAATTAAACTTTACTGGAAATTGGTAATAACATTTTGATTGTTAAAAATATAACTCATATTTGTATACTTCATTTTTACAAAACAACAAACTATTATCAGGTACCTTTAGTTTTTGAACTCTAGAAAAGAATGGCTGATTGAGAGAATGCTGACAGTTTGATATTCCCATGCCCAGGCCAGCACCAATACCAAAGGTAAGAGGCCAAGTTTTTCCTATGAAAGAAGGAAAGGTATTAAAATAATTGCACATATTAACCAAGATTACTGAACATAAATAAACAACCACATGAACACAAAGACAAGTCTTTTGGCCTCCACTGAAATACAGGCTAAATTTGATTAGTTACATACTATTGTTTTAGCAGAATTGCTTGTGTGAAGTTGATTTATTATGAAATAAACTTATCAAATTAGAGTCATGTGTTACAAGATTCTACTTTGATTTGCTATCATTCAACCAATCAGACAGTGTCTCATCATCATAATTCTTACAAAAGTATGTCAGTACTTTCCACCAAGGCTTACTGTAATTGATGCACTTATGTTTCCCATTAGAAAGGCCACTTGACAAATATGTAGGAATCAAAAGTTTTGGCTGGTAACAGACTGAAGTAAAACTTCACATTTTATTAGAAGCAGTATAGAAGATGTGAAGAGAGTATATGAAACTATGTTAGATGTGGGCAAGTTAGAAAGCGTGAATTCTTGAAAATGGTAAGAAGAAAATCAAAAAAATGTTCTTTATATATAATTGTTGCTGTTGTTTGGTGTTTTATGGTGCAAAGCAACTAGGCTATCTACACTAAACTGGAAAAAACCAACAGAAAACAGTGAAAGTATTATGAAATGTAAATGTTAATTAAGTTAAGACAAAAACAGTGACCCAACATTGGGTAGAAACTTAAATAGAATTTTCAAGGCCAATGATCCTTGAAAATTAAAAATATTTGCAAGGTGGATGGTGTCACCATCACCAATGACACTGTCTAATGTCAGGGGTAAACCCATGATAAAAATATATCTAAAAGATGTCGTCACTCATGGTTATACCAACGGCACAATGGTAATATGTAGCCTACTGTGACTTGAGTGTCACATACACCACACATTGGTGTATCAGTCCCAAATAAATGAGGAATCACCAGGATCCTCTCCACCCCTTCATGGGTCGCAATGCATGGCAAACACATGGGTGGACGTTTAGATCTCAGAGAAGGTAAACTGAAAGTACAGACCTTCTCTTGGAGGTCCCCTCACCACATACAGGAATCCATCTCAAAGGGATACATGATTGTTACCAATGGTTTATTTGCAATTTAAGGTGTAAATGCTACATGCAAAATAAATGCTAGCATGAACTGACCACAAAAAACCACTGATCAGGACATGTAGCTAAATCAAAAGGCTTAAATGAACATCAGAATTTAAACAATGAATGAGACAACCAGAAGAGAAAGGTACCCTATACAGATAAATCAAACTTCAAGTTATTTATCAACAATTATTGAGGCAGCTTGACTACTGAGAGGTACAAGTATGTTCTTATCCCATAATGTTGTTTCCTAATGAACAAGAACTGTTGGGCAGGGTTTCATTGTTAGCAAAACACTGATATCAAGCATGCAACAAATATGGTGAAATGATACCTGGAAGAAAATGTCAAAAGGAATACCCACAAATATGGGATGGTCTGTTTAAAGTCCTGATATGAATATTATTTTGGTTACAAAGCTTATGGAGACCCAGGTCATTTGACAACCAAATGACTTGTCTGATTTGAAGAAAATAATACACAACACTTGGAACAATATTTCACAATAGTACATTGATAATAAAGTTACAGTAATATAAAAACAAGGTATACCACTCCATTTACATAAAAATAGAAAATGCCAATGCATTTTGCTTGCTTATCAAAATTGCATGTTTATTACTGTATTGAACCTGTAAACAGCTACATTCATTAAATCATTGAAGCCATCTCTAAAACATGCTACTTTTATTCTTTGTGACTCCATAACATGTATTAATCATTTATATACAAGTACGTAACTGGAACCTAAGAGAAAAATATTTAAATATACAACTCTTGTAACAGTAAATACTACTTACGTTTGAACATTAAAACTGAAAATATGATTCCTACACCGAGGCCAGAACCTGTGAAAAAAAAATCAAATGAAAATATAGAAAGTAACAATCAAAACAACAGGAAACAAGTAAATGAATACAAGTAATGAAGCATTGGCCTCTCTAAGGAAACATCTGAAGATGAAAAATTACCCTCACATTTTTGAGAAGCATTTTTTGTAGTTCTTGTAAGATTTCATCTAAGAAGATCCTGTCTTACAAACATATTAATAGTCAGGCACCCAATAAAGCTTTACATAAAAAAATGTAACACTTAAATAATAGTTACATTTGGTTATACCACAAACATGGCTATAAAAATGGAAGACACTGTCCTATTAGTAATATTTATATTTCATAAAATAGCCAATATGGTTATATGAAGGGAAGACATCATCTCATTAACCTATTCTTAATACTTACATTTTATAAAACAGCCAATATGGCTGTACAAAGGGAAGACACCATCCCATTAACCTATTAATAATACATTTTATAAGACAGCCAATATGGTTATATGAAGGGAAGACACCATCCCATTAACCTATTAATAATACATTTTATAAGACAGCCAATATGGTTATATGAAGGGAAGACATCATCTCATTAACCTATTCTTAATACTTACATTTTATAAGACAGCCAATATGGCTATACAAAGGGAAGACACCATCCCATTAACCTATTAATTATACTTACATTTTATAAGGCAGCCAATATAGCTATACAAAGGGAAGACAGCATCCAATTAACAATACTTAATTTTAAGACAGCCACTATAGCTGTATGAAGGGAAGATATACTAATAATAATCCTTTTTTTTCAATAAAGAACAAATCTTGTCTCACTAACCTATAAACATTTGTTTTGGAATTTAGCTTCTTACCTGGATGAAATTAAATGAATAGGTTTGATTTGTTTAAGTTTTAAACAATTTTTATTGCTGCATAAAATAGTGCTAAAAGAATCACCTCAAATGGAGAAGTGTACAAGTTAGTTTAATGGACTGAAGATTGGTTGAGTGGGAAGAAGAAAACAGTTGTTATTGCTAAAGAGTTAAGCCTAACTGGACTAATGTTACAAATAGTGTACCTTGAGGATCTTACATTGATGATACTGACTAAAGCCTAAAAAGGAAATTTACATTTGCTAATGAAGTAAACATTTCAGATCTAGCCAGCTTTAACAAGATGATACAATTTTACAGAGGCCTACCTTGACCAATTAGTTGGACAAACATGTGGTAAATAACATCTAATCATTATGAGTATAATGTTATAAATGTAAATTTATACATATATTTTAAATATGAATCATTATAGTTACTTGGATGAGAAAAAAAATCAATCTTGGACATTGGTTGATATATCTTTTAAACTGTTGAGACTGTGGTAATGCTAATAAAATTTTGAGTTCTATAACATATCGACAACATAACACACAAGTAACAAAGAAACACTTGAAACTTCAATCCTGTCTCTGTACACCAAACCTTGAGAGATGGCAAGAATTTAAAAATGAATTTTTTTCAGAACTTAATAATAAAGTTCCCAACTTCACTACTTCCAATAATAATTCAATTCATAAATTTATCATTCTACTGAGAAAAGAATAATGTCTTAACTGAAGACCACCTCATCTTTCCGATATCTCAAACTTCTGTCCTCTTGCTCTATTGTCTTCACAAGGACATCAGAGGCCTCTATTCCCCAGATAATCTTGTAAACTGAATAAGATCATCTCTAAACACCCAATGCTCAATGAGAACCTGAACAATCTTCATCAGATAACCCTTTTCACTTTAGAATCATCCTAAGCCTCTTCCTTTGAACTCTTTCCAACAAGTCAATAATTTACAAGTGCTGGCCTTTAAACTGTAGCATGTTATGTGTTTCCAAAAGTAAGATATCAAAACCTACACCAAAAGGTTTTTATCAGAGCTCCTCATTATGAAGACATAAAATATAATTAAAATACAAAAATTTATTTATAAAATCAGCAAAACTAGATTAGAAAAAAGCTGCAAACTGCAGTTAGATTAAAATTAAGGTTATGGAATATTAATGTTTTAGTTATACTCAATGAAATTATTATGCAAATTACACCAACATTGTATGTAAATTCATATCAGATATAAAAACTAAGTTACACAAGAGTAAACTTATTATTACCTGTAGTATAACTCTTACAAAGCATATATCATATATGTCATCTAACTGAACCCACATTTCAAACCAGTAATCGGGGTTGGTTGGGATGTTTGAAGGGGAACTCATCAATACTTGAGCAAAAAATATATGACACAACATATTTGTTTTTTTTTATAAGATGTAGATGGAAGCTCACTAGAATATACTTTAAATTAAAATAATAAATTCATGCATTTGTTCATAACATCTAGACAATACTATGTAGTATGAACACTGATTTGGTATGTAGGCTATTTTATGAATTCTGTAGAAAAATTTTAACAGTTAACAATTTCCATATCAAAGAAATGAAAACAGGCAATTGATATGATGAAATTGACTAGATTTGTAGAACAAAATCCAATAAAATGAACATTTCAAAAATACAACGACCAAGCCATCAGAACACCCATATAATAAACCTGGCAAATTTCAAAATGTTTTCAAAGTCTTTTCATTACATATATTTTCTTTAAAATTATTACTGACGAGAAATTTAAGTGGGTTTAACTTAAAGAGAAAGCATGTTCAGTATACGAACGATAAAGGTTGAATTTAAGATATTTTATTTAGTTATTTATAGTTTTAGTTCAAAGGACGGTAGAGCTGAGATAAACCATTATGTTTTGTACTGTCCAAAATCAAACGTTATGTTAGCATTTAACATGTATCAATATTCTAAGAGAAATCTAACCTAGTGACTAGAGGAATTTATCCTATAACAGTGTACGGATCAACAACATATGGAATTCTTACACTATCTTTCAATTTGTGCTAATCCGTAACTGTTAAGTTAATAGCTTAAGTTCAGTAACTTTAACTATCCACTTACCCATTTTGATAAAAGTATCGGCAATACAATGATCCCATTTTTCACCAACTTCATCTTCAGACTTGCGGTTCACCTTCGCCATGGTCATGGTAATAGTAAACTAAGCGAAGAGACCCCTGGCGGTATATTACTTTACATATTAATTCCAAATAACGATTGAGCGGAAATTTAAAATTGCATGTGAACGTAATAATTAAATATCATAAGAAATCTTCATAATGGGTATAATAAAATTTTAAGCTAGCCTCGCTTTGGCTTTAATCTAAAATATATTGCTTTATATTTTTCTAATATGTGTCTTTGCACATTCAAATCGTGAAAAAATTTGCCCTGTAAACATTTTCTAATTTAGGTTAAAGATATATGTCATGTCAAAGTCGAATATAAATAAAATAGTTAAAAAATAGTTTAATTGCGAATTGATTTGTTTTTAATTTCGCGCAAAGCTACATGAGGGCTATCTACGCTAGCCATCCATAATTTAGCAGTGTAAGACTAGAGTGAAGACAGCTAGTCATCACCACCCACCGCCAACTCTTGGGCTACTCTTTTACCAACGAATAGCGGGATTGATCGTCACATTATAACGCCCCCACGGCTGAAAGAGCAAACATGTTTGGTGTGATGGGTATTCGAACCCGCGACCCTGAGATTTCGAATTTGAATGCTTTAACCACCTGACCATACCGGGCCTTTTTATTGGAAAGAACAATTACAAAAGTTATTATATGATGTATGAAAGGGAGCGTTATCTATATTTTACCTAACCTTAATCCTTTTTTAGTAACATCCGACTGCCACACATAATAAAATAGAAGATGGAAACAAACAGGCAATCATCCCGAAGTAACTGTAATTAATAGTGACAACATTTAGTAAAATGTTATTGTAAGACCAACTCAATAGTGGCAATCCTGGTGGCAACCTAAGGCAGCTTTCCACTTGATACTCTTAGCGTTTCCCCTTCAGTCCCCATTCATTGGTAATTCTAAGGGCTCATGACGCCAAAATTCGTGTTTCGATATCCATAGTGGGCGGAGCACAGATGGCTCGGTGTGTAGCATTGTGCTTAACAAAAACATTTGAAAGTGATTCGCTTACTACAATGTGTAAGTTCACCTGTCTACGACTGAGCATTGGTAAGATATGACGTGCTGAACAGTAAACCTTTCTTTAGAGCCACTAGACTGTGTAATAACTAAATAAACTAACAAAGTACAGCAAATGAATGTTATCTCGACATGGTTTTTAAACCAAACGAACGCTGTAAGTATGGTTTATCAGCTACTCGAATCTCAGTCTTATTTAAGGTTTATCTTCGAAATTATGCTATAAAATTATTAAAACTGATTTAGAATAATTTTGCTTACACTGCAGATTAGAAAATGAAAATACTTTTTTCAGATATCTTTATTCTCCTGTAGAAAAATTAATGAATGATTTCAATTTGGAAACCAATATCTATTGACCCTTTTTTCCCACATATTATGGATTTCTTTCTCTTTATCGTTTGAATCCCGAGGTTGCTTACGAATGAGTCCGGCATGGCCAGGTGGTTAAGGCACTCGACTCATAATCTGAGAGTCGCTGGTTCGAATTCCCGTCACACCGAACATGCTCACTCTTTCAGCCGTGGGGGGCGTTAAAAGGTTACGGTCAATCCCACTATTCGTTGGTAAAAGAGTAGTCTATGAGTTGGCGGTTGGTGGTGATGACTAACTGCCTTCCCTCTAGTTTTGCACTGCTAAATTTGGAACGGCTAGCGCAGATAGTCCTCGTGTAGCTTTGCGCGAAATTTAAAACAAACAAATAAACAATGCTTACGAACGATGATTTTCGGGTAAATATACTTGGTGGTGTCCTGTATAGGTAGCCACCCCTAATTTAGCAATTAAAGACCCGAACGAAGGCATCGACTCAACACTATCCATCGCCAGTCCTTGGGGTGCTTTTTTTTAACCAACAAATAGTGGGATTGACCGTAACATTATGACTCTCCTACAGCTATAGGGGCAAGCATGTTTGCCAACGGGGATTCGAACTTGTGCCCCACAGCTTGCGATACGAAAGCAAAAACAAGTAGACCATTATATAAATAAGATCTCAAAACGTTTACTTTGAAATGTCTTCCTTAAATAGGTCTATACTGCATAAATTCTATTTAGGTAGGTTATAAATGGGTACGTTAGCTTGAGGCAACTGTTCACAAATAATTACAAGGTTTATTTAGACTGTTATCTGGAAAACCAAAAACCTATAAATTTAAAACGTGTTTCTGTATAAGGAACAAAGATAGATTCGTTACCTGTGCGTTACAATGTGTAATAAAGGCTTAATTTGTTACATGTTTGTATGTTATTAACAACCGACTGGAAGGAAGTTATCTAAATTCATAATTAATGAAAGGTTATCTTTGGACAAGAAGAGTTACTTCCCTTATATGCAATTATATTTTTAATAAACGCCCATAAGAACTACAACATACAAAATGTAAATTTGAATGTACCCCACATGGACCCATCAAACCTTCATACCAAATTTGGTGAAGACCCATTAATAGAGGGCGAAGTAGTGGTACAAAACATGGACCTAATGTATCCCTGATATAATTCGTTTAAGATTGTTAGGTCTAAGAGGACTTTTTACGTAGTTATTTTCGCAAGTTATTATTATCATTAGAAGTAAGAACGTAGTTAGTTTGGTAACTTATTGTTAGAAGTAAGAAAGAAGTTGTTAGTTTGGTAACGTATTATCTACTCTTCAGTTAAACGGTATACTTGTGTTATAGGGAATCATAAAAACATAGCTACAGTTTGTAATAATACATCACGTTAAGGGTCAAAGTTATGAAAAACGAGGGTTGTCATGAACTTAGTAAAATTGAGGCATGCGTATTAACTACGGGAATAAATGATTGGTGAGTATTGTAGATGTATCGCTAAATTTTTCCATAAGCCAATTGGAAACGACTTAGTGATAAGCTAACTATGACGTAAGTATTTTATTATTTCATGTGACAAAAAAATTGTTAATAGGTATGTCGTGAAAATGGACTGTAAAAATGTTTATACTTTCTTCTAATTTACGATGCCACGCACAGAGGGCGCTAGTAACTAATAATAAATATGAAATGCAGCTTTTACAGACTGTAAAGAAATTTGTTTTGTTTTTTATTTATTCTAATGATATATGTTTTCGATCTGTATTTCATTGATATGTTAATTTAAGAAACTTTCATTTTCGTCCATGAGGTTCCGGTATGATTAATGGCATAAGTTAGTTTCAGAAACAAACAGTAGAGGATATGTGATGAAAATTGGATTTATTAAATAACCTTAAAACCTGTACAAGCGGCAATGAATATAAAATAACAAACAACGATTCATATTATGTTACACGTTTTTAGTTCAAATTCAGCGGTGCATATATTTTATCTTATAATTTTCACACCACCTTCTAAGACAACCTTCAGTGACCGTGGGGTAAAATTAAATCAAAACCAGCTTATCTACAGTATTAATAATATAAAGAAAAGTTAATGTAGCTACTACTGGGCACAACTTACTCGCTAATAAATCTGCAGTCCTTAAAATCTATTAACTTTTAGGAAGTTCTGAATATGATGGTGTAAATTCGATTACATCTAATCAAAGACAAGAGAACATGAAGAAAAACTATCCCTAATATTCAGTTTAATCTATAACAGGTAGAATAATATCTATAGGGCAAAAGTTAAAAATTGATATGTATATAGAATGTGTATTCACAAAACTACACTAATAATATTTTGTACTAAACTTTCCCAAACTAAAGTAAATATTGACAGTGTATATTCTTGTACCTTATCTTTTATATTAAATGTAATAATATTATTTCACGTGTTACAATCAGCTGAATTTCAAATAACACCAGATACAAGTATAATATTCAAAATTAAAACTTACGGTGAAGTTAAAGAGCCATATTCCTCTTTTTTTCAGAAAATAAACATCAATTTCAGTCTTATTTCATTAAATAGATAGCCCACATTGATCTTATTGTAAGTATCATCTTCTCTACCCCACTCCTCAAGAAAAAAACAAAAAGAAATACAGCACCCGTTTTTGTTCAAAACCTCCATAAGAATGGAAGTACACACGCGGCTAAAACGTACACCCAAAACTTGGATGTTTATTCAGCGTTAACAACCAAGCGTATATTCATGAGAAGAATTTAACACTAGTATTTCTCAGGTACACAGATAGTGTTTTAATGCATTTTCAGTGCATTCGTTAATTAGTTCTACTCGAGGTGTAAGGTTAAAGACGATTTAAAACCTTGTTGTTTCGTATTCTCCAATAAAACGACGAAATATGTTGTCATGACAACCAACCACACTGGTACATATTGTTCACTACACGCCTGAAAATAACAAGATACGTCGTCATGACAATTTAAATTAATTTTATTGCTTGACATTTTGCAACACGTTACAAATATATCATCGCCATGATAAACTATCGTAAAGTCTATATTCTTATAACCAACTACAATGTTGTCATGGCGACTGTTTAAGTTCACCCTCATGCCTTTACGAGTACCAAAGGATAGCACGTGAACAGGAGAAATTAAGTTCGTTACCATGTTAAGTTGTGACTGGTCTGGAAAGAGACAAAAAGTGGAATCACAATAATAGCATTAGCGCAAGAACTGCTCACTACATATCAAAGTCAGACCAAAGATGGTTAAGGACATTTCACAGACACGTATTGATATAACTAATCAAGATTCTAATCCTGAAATCTAAAGAAATCGTGAAAATCAGTGAAATGATTCAACATACCTAGATTAATGAACCACAAATAAATGTAATCCCTTACTCCGATTACTGGAAACCAACATAAGTTGAAAGATAAGTGTGCAACAATATAAACTGAAACGCACGTTTACAACAATATAAACAAACATAAGATTAAACAATATAAATATAAACGTCAGTTTGCAACAATATAAACAAACATAAGATTGAACAATATAAATAAAAACGTCAGTTTGCAACAATATAAACTGAAACGTTAGTCTGCAACAATATAAACAAACATAAGTTTGAACAATATAAATAGAAACGTCAGTTTGCAACAATATATATAAACACAAGTTTGAACAATATAAACTGAAACGTCAGTTTACAACAATATAAGCAAAGATAAGTTTCTTTAATCACATAATACTTCTGTCACACGAAAAGTGTTTGTACACTGAACCACATGAAACTGTTCACTGTGGCAGGTTAGAGCAGTCCAACAGGAAAATTATAAAGGCACTTAAACTGTTGCAGTTGAGCAAAGAAAACGTTTATATACATGCATATCGTAAGAGTTTACCGCCAAGAATATCTCAGACACAAAACCTGCACTCGATTGCTTGATCACATGACTCACATTACCTGCGGGCAATGTACATCTTGGAATGAAGGTTTATACTGTTTTACACACTTTATAGATTTATGTGAGAAACTTAACCAGTACCAATAAGTATAAGCTGAACTTAAAATACTGATACGAAAGCTTGCAAAAAATTATAATCAGATAACAATTCACTGCTTAGCTGCAGCATGGGTTCACTAACGTTAGGATGAAAACCTTAAATAAATTCATCAACTAATGAGTTCTTTAAATTCGTGACGGTAATTAAACAGTTTCCTAAGCTCGTGGATTTACTAAGATGATGATGATAATAATCCTAAATAGCTTAATAAATTAACATGTTTAATAGCATTAAGAAGACAATCCTAAAGACCTTCACAAGTTCACTAGCCTTACACTAAGCCGTTTTATAAACTTATGGCTTCACTGGATAATAACCCTAAATAAATCCCTAAACTAATGGGCTAACATGAGGAAGTTAACCCTAAACACTTTACTAGATTAATGGTCTAGCATTGAGAAGCTAACCCTAAACACTTTACTAGATTAATGGTCTAGCATTGAGAAGCTAACCCTAAACAATATCCAAATTAATGGATTCTCTTACTTGCATTACGAAAGTACTAAACACTTTATTGAACCAATTGGTTCATTACGAGTATGGTTATAATCGTAAATAGTTTCCTAAACCTATGGGTTCACTACCATTACGCTGAGCTACATTTCTAAGCTAATGGTTTCACTGGACGATAACCCTAAATAAATTCCTAAATTGATGGGTTAAACAAAATTATGAATATTGTCTCAAATAGCTTCCTATACTCATAGGTTCAATATAATTTGATAACAACTCCAAACAGCTTACTACACTCATTGGGTTTACAAGCATTGTAATTATAGTCCTAAATAGTTTCCTAAAGTGCTAAAACATTCTTTTTACTTCAACATCTAATAAGAGATTTGGAGACTTGAAAAACATGTTATACGTGCATGGGAAAATAGCAGCAGTTACACAACTGTGAGTAAATTTGTTTCTTTCTAAAATAGTTCAAATAATACTGTTTTTTGTTCAGTAAAATACTTACTGAAAGTAGCCTTAAAGATTAGAACAAAAACAAATGTTATATAAACATTTCAACATCGTAAAAGTAACCGTGCCATCTATGTGAGAATATTTATATAACTGGTTTTGCTGTTTGTCCTACACTTAATGGAAGTTTTCTTAACTTAATCCTGGAAAAGCGGGTTAAAAATCATATACAAATTATAATAAAAGGAAACATTTGGCAAAACTAAATTTCATACAATCGTTTCATTATTATTGTTTTTGCGGGTACACAGACAAAATCAATAATGATTTATATATTACAGTAAGTTGATTCAAGGTTCAAATTTCGTATTACCTCCATTTGTAACTCAACGAATTGTTACCAAATTTAAAGTCTGTACTCTTTGTATTCTTGTGTACTATAAATTACGTGAAGTTTCACTTCATATTTTCACGTTCATCAAATGTGGCAAGGTTAATAGTGACAAATGTAAGAATATATTCGTTGTAAAGATTTTATATTATAATGATAAGGTTAATCATTTAACACTGCCAGAAAAATCAAAACAACACCAAAACTACTCATTCGTTGTACATTATTGTAAAATGTTACTTAATACGCTTGAAGAAAACATACAGTACTTCTACATTATTGTAACATGCCACTTAACATATTTGAAGAAAACATCCAGTCCTTCTACATTATTGTAAAATGTTACTGTGAACTACCAGTCATTACATATTACTTTAAAATACAAGTATTATATATTAGTGTAAAATACCAATATTATGTGTTAGTGTAAAATACAAGTAGTATATATTACTGTAAAATACCAGTTATTATATATTATTTTAAAACATCAGTCATTATATATTATTGTAAAATACCAGTCATTATGTATTACTGTAAAATACAAGTATTATATATTACTGTAAGCTACATGTCATTACGTATTACTGTAAACTATCAGCATATATTATTGTAAAATACAAGTATTATATATTACTGTAAACTGTCAGTCATCGTATATCACCGTAAACTACAAGCATAAAATCACCTCAACTACGACCTTATGTAACTATTCTCCCCAAAATACTTAAAACATTTTAAATTAAAAAAATAGAAAGGAACGTTTAAATTTTACTTCACAATCTAGATTTGTTCTCATTTCGGTACGCCGAAAAGATGCTGACCAGAAAAAGAGAGACAAATACAGTACTGGCCTTACTAACCAGTTGAGTTTTAGAAGGTTACTGTCTGACAGGGGTTGTGGACGTATGCAATTAATAACCTCTTCTTCCTGCACTACTTTACTCTCGTATTACAACATAAAATTCGCTTTCCTTCGTAGTTGTATGAGCTGTTTTATTCTTAGTGCTCTCGAGAGTAAACTACTATTACGAGTATTCAGCTAAAAACATTTTCAAGTTGGCCATCCTACACTAAAGATCATTACGCATGGTGATGTAGGATTTCTCTCGATCCAATTAGATGATGCAGATTTCTATAAAACTTACAAGACCATAGAGCATTGTGTAAACTTTAAGAATATCAACTGCATCTAGTAGTACTGTCTAATATTCTAGGACTACAAACTTGCGTAAACCTTACAAATATCAACTCCATCTTGTGTTAATATTCTTAGATTACAGATTTAAGTAAACTTTACGAATATAAACTCCATCTAGTGGTAGTATTAAATGGTTGCCGACTTTTGCGTAAACTTTACGAATATAAACTCCATCTAGTGGTAGTATTAAATGGTTGCCGACTTTTGCGTAAACTTTACGAATATTAGTTCCATCTATTCTAGTGCCATTGTTCTAAGGCTACATATATGCGTAAACTTTACAAATATCAACTCCATTTAGTGGTATTATTTTAAGACTACATATATGCGTAAACTTTACGAACATCGGCTCCATTTGTAATATTTGCCCTGAAATACAAAATACTTACAGTGCGTCGATTTTTTCTCTCATATTTATAAGATCAAAAAATTTAATTAATCCATGACAAACCACTACCTTGGAATATTCTTTCTGGAATAAAAATAGCCAGAGCGACTTTAAAATCGCATGTGCAATGTAGTATTTTATACACGTAATATAGTTGTAAATACATTTCCTTCGCAACTAATAAAGTGAACTAAGTGAGAAGTCGTAGAAGTATTCACTCTACGGTGGCCGGACATGTATTCTCCTATTCATGAAACTTGGTCTCGTTGGGTACTTTCGTACTTTGGGCTCTACTCCTAAGACGTATCTTCTCTGAAGAAACTTCTAGAATTGAACACTCTTTTCACACGTGTTTGATTCAGCTCTTCAACGTGGAGTAACAGGGAATCTAATACCTTCCAGAATGTTCCACATAATAAATTATCGTTTCAAGTCTACCTTTTACATGCTACTTTTCAACAACCTTCAACAATATGCTTATGTAGTAACTTAGAAATTTCGTGTTAATCTTCTGGATCGGAATTTTGGTAATTAATTTTTTCACACTTTACACATTTTAATTAAAATAAGAAAGCAAAATATCACGCTTTCCAGCCACCAGAATACTCACTTCTTTACATTGAAGTATCCTACACGAAAATGAGCTAAATAATTTAGTATCTCTAAAGTTAGGGCTATCTCTCAAGGTATTCTGCTTCTCTGTAATAGAACTATGTATACAAAGTTTTCTTAGCTTATTAAAACTGTTTTTGCGGAAAAGTAAGTCAAACAGGTGTTTTTTCAATATTAATAAAGTACTGGGAAGTTTAACCCTAAATGCAAGATCTGATCCCACAAAAGAGATAAGTTTAATCCTAAACGTAAGATCTGATCCCACAAAACAGAGAAATTTAACCCTAAACGTAAAATCTGATCCTGTAAAACAGAAAAGTTTAACCTTAAACGTAAGATTTGATCTTGTAAAACAGAGAAGTTTAACCCTAAACGTAAAATCTGATCCCACAAAACAGATAAGTTTAAAATAACAGCCTCAAGGCACACCTTCTTACACATCTGAAACTAAACCACCAGAAAATAAGATAAAAATTCAAGTCCAACAGAAAGTTTCGTGTATAAGAAGTTTTTAGTACCTTCTAAACAGTTAGTTTTATTAAGGTGTTGCTTCTGTCTCTAAGGTTTTACTTGCTATCGTAGCTGGAAAGTTGTCTGTATAACTACAGATCTCTAATATTGGAATCGTTCTTTGCGTTATAAAATTCTCAGGCTGTTTCAAAGAGTAAGTTATGTCATCCTAGTTTATGTTTCACGCGAGGTTAATTTGTTAACTTATTGGATGGAGCAGGCATTCAGAATTCTCTGTACCACCCCCCGAGTCTCCAGGTGATGGAAGCTTGGAGCTTCCCCAGAGTCACTCCTCCTTCTGTTAGCCTCTTCTCCACTAAGTGAGTCCTCCTCCAACAAATCATGCCTGGGTCCCCTGCCCCCACAGGAGTCCCGAGGCATCCCTAGTCACCTGGTCAGAGGTTGTCGTATTGGCTTGTTGTCTAGAATTTTTTCAACCTCATTCACGATATTCGTGTTCAGTCGTGGCACCACCTAGCAGGGAAACATGGTTAATATAAGAAGTTTCACTGATGTAAGATTAATTCTGTAAATGACAACAAATACTGAGTGTCCGTTAATTAGTACGGCATCTGGGGTGTTAATCTCTGGTTTAAGTGGGGTTATGTGAGAGACATTGTTGATAAAACACTATGAAAGTACCTTTAACAGTTTTACACTTTATTTAGCAGATTTAAAGAAATCTTAACACACATATAAACCTAACATTCCTACAGTCGTTTATCCTGCGAACGTTTCTTTCTTTCCGATTTTGACTAACCCCATATCGTACTTCGTAACAGAATAATAGTATCTAGAAATCACTGAGTGGTTCTTTAATTTCTAATGATTCGATTACTGTCAAAACCTTTTTCCTTTTTTCTATCGATCGGGTTGATCATTAAGGAAAACTGTGTTTATCTTTCTATTCATCAAGTTAACTGGTACCCAAATCATGTTTATCTTTCTATTCATCAAGTTAACTGGTCACCGAACGATGTAACCATGAAGTTAGAGCATGAATATTTCTAAACTTTTGCATTATTTGTACGTTACCCTTACCTGTAATGCGTGCAAGTGGTCAAGGAGCTGTTCAACAGTCGAGGCTCCGACAAGAACACAATGGACACAATCGTTTTTAAGGCACCATGCTGGAAAACACGTCAAGCAATTATTAATATAAATATATATCTATGAATTTAAAACAATATATAAAAATAATATTAATTAAATGTGATACGAGAAATACGATGACACATTTCAGATGCCTTTTCTGGTTCACAGATACAAACAGTACTCGACGTTTCGCGTTTTGAATATCGCCTGCTTCAAAGTATTTTATTATTCGAACAAAAAGCAAGAAACAATTGGGTTTTATACCTGAAGCGAAACAAAGATGTCGATAAAATATCAATACTTCGATACTTCGTCGTAAAGAAAATATAAATCTCTAAATAAATCAAATCGTTTCAGTGTTACTTTCGAATGTTCACCAGCATTATCATAAAAATATCAATTTTAAATAATAAAGACATTTCGGAATAAATTACAGTATATTGGAGGAAGGGCGAATTTATTAAGAAATGGGATCAGACGTTTCGGTGACATTTTGAGACACTTAATATCATTTTGAATTCGCAACTGAATAAGAAAACCTCATAACGTTTCGGTGTTGAATTCTCTGAATCTGTGTCATTGTAAACAATGCAGAAACCTGTAAAAGTTTGGCAGGTGAGAGCAATTTGTCATTCATTTAAATAAATTAGCGACTATCAAACGTTCTGCCATAACAATAGTCACGTTTTTATATAAACTATAGAAAGTTTGAGACCCTTACGTAACAGAAGAAATATACTGTTATATATAAAAAAAAAAAAATGTAACGTAGAAACACTTTGTGTGACAAACCTTGTTATAGAATAAGAGAATAATAATAACAAAGGGAAAGGTTCCAATTTATGAGAAAAAAATCGAAATTTATTTTGACCTGGAAATGTGTTAAGTAAGATAGTGTTAAATAGCTTTGACTGGCATGTTTAACACCACTGTTATGTGTGAATGTGTTAAGACAGTGTTAGATAGCCTTGACTGGCATGATGAACGTCACTGTTATGTGTTAATGTGTTACATAAGATGTTAAAGTTTACAGAAATTAGATCAAGCAATTAATAATACACAGGAATTAATCCAGAAAAATTCTACACCATTTAAAATCACTGAAATAAATTTGAAATATTTAATGTTAATACTCTTGTCGTTATAAAGTTAAAAGTTAATTTTAAAAGATGGCGAGACCAAATTCACAAACCGTACCTATAAATAACTGGTTTAACGTACAGCTTAACTTCTCCACGATGAAAGAAAGTTGTTGAATCTTAGACTGATGTTTAGGACTGCGATTGTCGTCCATAACAGCTTTGTCAGTAGTCCCTGAATAGTGCTGTTCACGAGAAACAAAATTGATTGCCATCTAGCGGTAACTAAAATAGGTAAAGTTTCACGTATTGAATTACGTTTATATTTTATTGTTTTTATTGTTGTAATGTTTTGACTATATAAACCTAAGTATCTTAGCAATAGACATAACATATACATACAAATAATCCTTACTCTAACAAAGTAATAAAACAGAAAGAAAAATATACCATTGAAAGTGTGAGTTGTGAAGGTAACTATAGTAACAGAAGCATAAACTATGTTGATACTTCATTCTTAACACAGAATAACAGCACGTTAAACCGATATTCACCCTGATGGAGCCCCTGGAAAGAAGATTAATTCCTTCATCAAACTTTCCACTCAATCCAAAAGCCTGAGGGGACCACGTCATAGTTCCAACCCCTAGTGGTAAACAAATTTACATATCTAAATCATGTGAAAGTTTAACTCTGTCACTGACACATATATAGACAAATAATATATGTTTTGATATACTATAAAAAGAAAAATATACGTTTTAATGCGTCATTACTTAGCTAAAAGTTGACACTTGGGAAAGTTCAATAATTATGTTATTTATTTTCATAGTGGTACAAAATTAGAAACACAAATACTGTTAATATTATGTCATACTAAGTGTATTAGGGTTATACAGTCATGTGAAGAAATTAGGACACCCTATGAAAGTCTGTGTATTTTTGTAACATTTTTGGATATATAGATATTTAATCTCAATTTTAACAATACTGATAGATTATAGGAATATAACTAAACAATTAAAACTGAAGAAAATACTTTTCAAGATCTTCTGTAAATGTCATGCTACAAAAATGCATATTCGAACTGAGAAAAAGTTAGGGCACCCTACCCACTAATAGCTAGTGTTACCCCCTTTAGCTGAAATAACTGCAGTGAGACGCTTTTTGTAGCCATCTACCAGTCTCTGACATCGGTCTCAAGGAAGTTTGCCCCACTCCTCAATGCAGAATTCTTTCAGCTGTGAGATGTTTCAGGGGTTTCTTGCATGTACAGCTCGTTTCAAGTCACCCCACAGCATCTCAATGGGATTAAGATCTGGGCTTTGATTCGGCCATTCCAAGACTCTCCATTTCTTAGTTTTCAGCCAGTCCTTGATGGATTTACTGGTATGTTTTGGGTCATTGTCGTGTTGCAGAGTCCAGTTCCGCTTCAGTTTTAATTTTCTTACAGATGGTCTCACATGATCCTCGAGCACCCTCTAATACACAGTAGAATTCATGGTGGATTCTATGATTGTGAGCTGTCCAGGTCCTGCTGCAGCAAAGCAGCCCCAAACCATGACACTTACACCTCCATGTTTCACAGTTGGTATGAAATTAAACTATTTGGACTCATCTGTCCAAAGAACACTATCCCAGAAGTCCTGGTCTTTGTCTACATTCTGGCAAACTTCAGTCTGGCCTTGATGTTTCTCTTAGAGAGCAAAGGTTTCCTCCTTGCACACCTCCCATGCAAGTTACACTTGTGCAGTCTCTTTCTGTTTGTAGAGGCATGCACTTTCACATCAACAGTAGCCAGAGCCTGCTGTAGGTCCCGTGATGACACTTTAGGGTTTTTGGAGACCTATTTTAGCATCTTATTGTCTGCTCTCGGGATGAACTTGGACGACCAGACCTGGGCATGTTGGAAGTTGTTTTGAAAGCCCTCCACTTGTTGACTATTTTCCGGACATTGGAATGGCTGATTTCAAACTCTTTTGAGATCTTTTTAAATCCCTTACCAGACTCATAAGCTGCTACAATTTTCTTTCTGAAGGCCTCAGACAGCTCTTTTGCTCTCATCATGGTGCTCACTCTCACTTCAGCAGTCAGGAACACACCAAACTAAATGTCTGAGGTTTAAATAGGGCAAGCCTCATTCACAATGCTGAGTAATGATCTTCTAATCACATGCACCTGGTGTTATACACCTGTGTTTGAGTTGAGCCATTTTATGTGGGTATAAATGTCTGGGTGTCCTAACTTTTTCCTCAGTTAGAAAATGCATTTTTATCGAATTACAATTTACAGAAGATCTTGAAAAGTCTTTTCTTCAGTTTTAATTGTTCAGTTATATCCCTATAATCTCTCAGTGTTGTTAAAATTGAGGTTAAATATCTATATATCCAGAAACGTTACAAAAATACACAGGCTTTCATAGGGTGTCCTAATTTTTTCACATGGTTGTATAAGTGATTATTATGTGGTATTAAATGTATATGGTTATACAAACGATTATTATGTTATATTAGATCTATTGGTTATACAGGAAATTACGAGGGATATTAAGTCTATTTGGGTATATAGAGGATTATTTTGTAACATTAGCACTATTAGGGGGCCTTACCACGTCGTCGGAGTCCATATTGGCACGTATAGCCAAAACTATACATCTTGACAACAGTCCTGCGTGGTAATTTTTTTTTTTTAAATACTCCATCTTTAGGCCGTCATTTCCTAAACCCACAACTCTTCTCTGTGTGCTTTCCCTAATCAATGCAGTGCACGAGGAAGACGGTTTCACATGAGTCGTTTCAACAATGTACTCGCTGAAAAATTAATAGGTGCTACGACTGCGTTTTGACTGGCTTGTCTTCATGTGAAATAACGTTTCATTTTCCAGCTGGTTGGGTTATACAATAGCAGATCACTAGATACGACTGTAAATCTTATTTCAATAAACCCGTAACTTGTTGGTATTGTTTCCAACAAATATAATTTTTGATTATGTTGGATAACGTTGTTTGGGGCACGAGGACGGCTTTTCAAACTGAGCTTTATAGTTCTCAGCTGTTACAAAATGCCGCATTTTACTTACCATGTTTGGAGTACGAATTTTCCAAGTATTTTTCTAGATGGTCCTGGTACCCTATGTTGATGCATATTTCTTTGTTTACCAACAATATAAAATACATGATATATCTCCATCTTGGAAAGTCTAAATTTCCGATCTGAACACATCACTATGAACTGAGTGTATGAATTTCTGGTGTCAGAAAGTGTTGTTAAATACCTTTCCATAAAGTTTTGGTTCTAAATCATGTAATTACACGCGACTTTATACCGGATGTAGTTGTCACGTAGTTTCCTAACTTGTATATTGATAATCATTTTAAAATAACGCACCCAATAGTATGTCTCAGGACAGTGCCATTGAGGAGAACACATATGTGCTACTAACAGTAATCTAGAAGGGTACACTATATGTTACCTTTGCAATCACATCAATGAAGCCCGGCATAGTCAGGTGGTTAAGGCACTCGACTTGTAATCCGAGGGTTGCAGGTTTGAACTCCCGTCACACCAAACATGCTCGCCCTTTCAGCCGTAGGGGCGTTATAATGTCCGGTCAATCCCACTATTTGTTGGAAAAAGAGTAGGCCAAGCTGCCTTCCCTTTAGTCTTACAGGGCTCTTACAGTCATACATATATTATAACATGAGGTGTTATAATATGACAGCTAATCCTGGTAATCAATTAGGTAGCCTAAGAGATGGAGATAGGTGCTGTTGACTAGCTGCCTTTTGTCAGATATATAACTTTTAAATTAGGAACACTAGCACAGATGTCCTTCATGTAGATATGCATTAAATTCAAAACAAAACAAAAATGCAGTGACCTGTAGAGGTGGGGTCATGTATGCGCGCATACTGGTACTAAAAAGAATAGAGAGGAGGATATTTGAGCCCACGGCTGTGAAGGAATTCCGAATTAACTGTTAGTGTAAGTAAAAGTGAAGACGACGAAAACCAATAAAAGTGTTAGAAGGTGAAAAAATATAAAAACAGAACACTGGACACAGTCTTGTTTACCATAACACTATCCTATCATATTTCCTACATATTCCATTAAATCATTTTCTTTAACCACGTGGCAAGGTTACGCAAGCAGTACTAACCAATCTTATGGAAGAGTTCCGGATGACATAGCTCCACCTTCTCTCTCTGGAACATGTGATACTCTGTCTGTTCCATGATTGGAGGAATCTGATTAAATTGTCGAGCGACACTGTACGCTTCCTGTTGGTAGAGAGAGAGGACCATGACAATACTATTGGTAAGTGGTTATAAACATTCTGCTTTAGGATAAAGAATCACGACAGTACTGTTGTTCATTAGTTAAGGTTAACACCCAGAAACTCATATTATAAACATTCTGCTTTAGATTAAAGAATCACAATACTACAGTTGTTCATTAGTTAAGGTTAACACCCAGAAACACATATAAACATTCTGCTTTAGGATAAAGAATCACGACAGTACAGTTGTTCATTAGTTAAGGTTAACACCCAGAAACACATATAAACATTCTGCTTTTAAAGAATACAGTACAGTTGTTCATTAGTTAAGGTTAACACCCAGAAACACATATTATAAACATTCTGCTTTAGATTAAAGAATCACAATAGTACAGTTGTTCATTAGTTAAGGTTAACACCCAGAAACTCATATTATAAACATTCTGCTTTAGGATAAAGAATCACGACAATATTGTACGTTCATGCTTCTCTGTAATCGAGTCAGAGATTGGAATGTTAATTGTATTCTTGCTTTATTCTGTTGTGAGGTTCGCTATAGCCCACTCCACAGCAAAGTTATTAACTCTCATACGACTCAGTTCATTATATGTTGTTTACTACCAGTTTGGTCCAAACATTGTATTATATATTATTTACTATCAGTGTGGTTGACACATAGTATTATACATTATTTACTACCAGTATGATCCACATATTGTATCATATCTTGTTTAGTACCAGTATAGTACGCACATTGTATCATATCGTGTTTAGTACCAGTGTAGTACCCACATTGTATCATATATTGTTTACTACCAGTGTGGTCTACATATTGTATTATATATTATTTACTACCAGTGTGGTGCACATAATGTTTACAAGAATCGTGCCAATAATTACTGGGTTTAATTTTATTAATGCTGACAATACTTCTCTCGAACCTGTCTGTGTGTGAGAGATATGTTAATACAACAACAACAGGAAGTAACACATACGGAGTCACGTACATAATTGGCTTAGCAAAATATATTTTTGAAGTGGGATGGTCCATTCGTGTTACACTGGTAATTCTAAATTTAAAGTATAAACGTGGACTACTTAATTTTTTTTATTATAACTTTAAATATCGTAATTGTGTGTTGTTTATTCAACAGAGCTGCTAACAAATGCACAACAATGAGATTTGTGACATTGTTAAGCTTACAGCTTCCGTGAAGACTTAACATCATTGTTTTATGATATATTGTTAACAGATTTAGTAGATAGATATACGTATACAACATAATTTTTCGACAAACGTAAGTACGCAACACTGCAATTTCTAGGAGAAATATTTATTGATTTTTACCATGATCTCCATGGCTGTCCACCGTGATGTTCCCCAGTACAACGCCATTCCCTGATTCACACAGTACGTGCACGCTCGGACGACTTCTGAAAGTAAAAAGTTTCAGTTAAATATAAGTTCCATGAGGCACACAAGGAGTTTTAGTTTCTGAACTTCTATGTAAAACTGTAACGTTTCCGGAAATCATAAAGATGAGTCGATTAATTAAAGAATGAAAGGACTATTTGCCCATGTACAAGTAACGGTTAGGCTTACCTATGTTTTCTAAACAGTTGTATTCCTTAATCTGAAATATTAATATACAGGTGTATTTGTTTAATTTAAATCAAAAATCAAGTGTTTATTTTATTTTTGCAAACTCAGTTCCTCATTATTATATATTTAATGTATATAATCTTTATTACTCAGATCTTAAGAGAGAGTCAGAGGCCATCGAATATTGTATTACTTGCGTTTCTTATTTTATAATTTCTTTCAAGTTTATCGTGTCTGTAAGACGACATACAGAATATTAACTGATTTTTTCTTTATGATTTCTTTTTTTCAAGTTCAGAGACATAGATGCGTGTTTCATTTGCACTACACACGTTTCTACGAAACAGAGAAAAATAATGGTATGTATTGTTCCCGTACTGACAGCTTTATGTATCTACATAAATATTACGCTTGCGTTTGTAAGTCCGGAACTTTTTTCAAATTTCTAAATCAAACACTACAAATCTAATGTCGTTAGAAAGGCCTTTGTCTGAGAAGCTAGATTTATATTTAGGCCTTTCAATTGAGAATCACCTTACTTGTCTTTTGTTTAGTTAAACTTCTTAATTCAAAGAGAATGGTGTATGGTAGGATCACGTGGCCACTGCTATGGGCTTTCTGGACTTATTATCTAGGTCTAAACAACGCATGCGCAGTTCGTTCAAACCACATGCTTATCAGACGTTTCTGCATAGTAAGCTAAATTTGCTTTCATTACAGCTTTACGTTTACTTTACCTTGCAATAATTCAGCTTCGGTTCGTTTCATATACTATTATAAACACATTTTAGCTGCTATTTCCTTTAGTATTGATTTTATTATTTGTTGTTGTGTCAGTTTTTTTTATTTCGACTCGTAAAACTTATCAGACGCTGAACGTTCGTAACTGTTTCATACTCCGTACATTACTATTAATTGCAATTTTATGTTTTATTGTTTATTTTACGTGAAGTTTTATTAAATAAACTTACGGCTACGTGAGATAGTTTACGTCGACGTACGTATTTTCATATAGACCTGGATTTATTGATCTAACACATAATGTCTGCGAGAAAGCGTAGCTCAAATAGTGTGCGTGATAAAGTTAGAACAATGAAAACTCAAGGGGAGGGATTCGTTTTTTTTTTTTTTAATTTCGTGCAAAGCTAGCCGTCCCTAATTTAGCAGCGTAAGACTAGAGAGAAGGCAGCTGGTCATCACCACCCATCGCCAACTCTTGGGCTACAAGGGGAGGGAAAGAAAACTATCAGACATGTCACGGTTACTTTATTTTACTCACACTACAGATGTTTCCGTGAAACAGACTGAATTAATGTACATACTGACAGGCAGTATATCCTGTCGTATCTCACTATGGAACTACTCTAAGTAAAAGCATTAAACGTGACATTTACGGTTAAAATTTAAAGCTTAATCACCAAAATAACATAGTTCAACATAGGGTTTACTGATATTTTTTAATGTTGGGTAGAGGTCAACTATGCATTTAATTTCCATTCAATAAAGGAAGCTGTGTCTGGACACTAGTTCGTAAAATATAAGACCTATTTATTCACCTTCCTTGGTGGCTGAATCATATGGAGTTTAGTAATCAGCCTATTTATTTCCCATTGTGAATAAGGCTTCTGCTCTAGAAACAAATCTATCTTCATTCCGTTTAGAATAAAAAAAGTTTATTTTAAGGACTGATCTAAGTACCATTTCTTGACAGGAATCAATTGTCATACCAGACTATTATCTTTGTTGGCTAGTGTAACCATCTTCAATGTAACACATGAATCATTTCTATTGGCTGCAGCACCTTTCTTCCACGTGATACATATAGTAAGTATTTTTGGCTAATGAGTTTAGCTTACATTAGGCCAGTTTTATTTGCCATATATTCACCTTTTAAGGTGCACACCGGTCGTTTCTACTGGTCAGTATGCCTACCTTTCATGGGACATTTGGAGTTGGTGAGTGTACTCACCTTCTATAGGACACACGGATCGTTTATATTGGCTGGTGTACCTACCTTCCATGGGGCACATGGGGTCAGCTTTGTTTATCAGAAGAATATCCACGTAGTTCAACTGGAGTCTTTCTAGAGAAGCGTGAAGTCCTGTGGTCAAATAAACACAGATGTTTTTGATATACTGAAGTATATATTGACAAAAGTTCACACCACCTTTTGGGTAAAAGTGAAAACAGTCAATCGTGAAAAAGAAAAAACGTTTAAATTTTTTTAATGGCAGGCCATGCATCACTTGAGCCAAGGTGCGGAACATAATGCTGCCAAAGGGAAAAATCTGTCAATAAAAAATCAATACAGTTAAAACAGCCTCAGGCATTAGTGTCTATCGCCACCTAGTGGGGTTTATAAAAAATTTGATAATGGCTTAAAAAACTTAACTTACACTGTGACATATATATATATATATATCAGAAAATAAAACTGTTAGTTCGTCATATATTCCTCTTTCACATTCACATATATAAATACATATTACAAAATTATTGTTTAGTTTAATTAGCTTTTCTGAGTCTCACATATTTATTGCTAAAGTATTATTGGTGACTAGCCCTATAAATTGTTATTAAAATATGGAGATAACTGTGATAACTTACAGCGAAATAAATTCATAGATAAATCAGAGAATGTCTGGAGATATGAAAAGTGCCATTCCAAAACAAAACAATGAATGCAGGCTCAAACAACAAAATAGAGTTGTAAAGTGAATGGGGATATAGAGGAAAATATTAGCAGAAACCTGCTGTCGGAAATCAATATTGTAGTCTTTAATAATACAGTTCAATTAAACTGACAAGACCTACAGGAATAATTTAAATCAGTAAATGATATTACTTGATTTTTACAAATATAAAAACATTTTGTATCATAGCGAGACGTAATTATAAAATCCTGTTTCACAGTTATTTAGTCTATATGCGTGGTGTTCAGAAGTAATTTAAAGAACTACGTTATTACAGTTTTCTCGTCCAAACGTAGCACAAGCTAGTCTGGAAAACGCGCATGAAACTGACTTCGTTTCTGTCTTATCGCGTACATTCTTCACAGTTAAATTACTTATCATATGGAAACAACGTAACCCACTTAGTCGAAGGATATTGATTTGTACGGTTGGGTATAATGGTGCTTAGTGTGTGTAGCGAACGTTAAGGTTCTTAAAAATTTGTAGCTCATGGTTTATTTAAATGCAGGGCTGCACAATGGGCCACCTGCACTGTGCCCGCTGCGTGGATAAAACCTTAGATCTTAAGCATGTGAGGTAGACCGATGGAACTTATTCAAACCATGATGTTTCCTATTTCTATACTACTTCATTTCTTATTATTTTATTACTGTGTCTCTTCATCCCCTAGCTTGGCCGTCATGCCCTCTTAATGAGATGTTTCAAACTACTGTGCACTGCCTAAAAGTCAACGTCTGTTAAACAAGATCCTGCTGCACAAGGGGGGAGCAAACAGGGGACCGGTCCCCCCATAACTCTATGCATATCAACTCATCATTTTGGTGAGTGTTTTGCTGTAAAACATGATATGTGTGTTGATATGGTTCATATACTTACTAGTGTCAAGCTATTTAATGACAAACGTTATTTTATTTTCAGTATATTACACGCTTCTAACCCCATTTATTTGAGATTTGATTGAGTATCCAATTTTTAGGATACTTACTAAGCCTTTCTGGAATCTGGAGTTGCCACACATATTACAGATACTATACATTAATCCATTACATCAAACAAAGAAACCGGATATCATTTCTAATAATAACTTCTCTCTTGTGTTTCTCTCTTTGAGTTCGGTTTACAAATATTCAAATAAAAATAACATTGGAACACTCTACATTCACATTAAGATAACTCGATGACGTCATGCGAACCACAACCATATCATGCCGAGAACCAGTTAATCAGAGCATGTCAAGTGCATGCATACATTATTTAAACATTCGTCCGCCAGAGGGTCAAAGCATGCGATATTTAAAGGAAATACGAGATGAAAACTTTTCAACAGGGTGAAGTCACATGACTTGCCTTCAATTATCTGTTTCCTTGACATCCCCTTTTCAATGTCTGATCTAACAACACCAAAAACAAAACAAAAAACACAATCAGAAGGTGAAACACTCGAACGACAGGAATTCTCACAAAGAACAAAGAAACACGAAAACGTCCTTAAAGGACTTACCTTCCAGTCCAAAACAACTTCGTAGCAATGACGTAACTGGACCGTCTGGAATAAATAGAATAAAAGTTACTTGTTTATTTGTCTAAAATCTAGAGAGCTATCTGCACTAGCTGTCCCTAATTTTAAAATCATAAATTAGAGTGAAGGCAGCTAGTCATCACCACTCGCCGCCACCTCTTAGTGCCATTGACCATTACATTATTATACCTCCATAACTAAAAGGCGAGCGTGTTTGAGGATTGGGCTCCAACCCGAAACCCTCAGACTGCGGGTTGAGGTTCCTAGCTACCAGGGCATGCAAAAAAATGTGTAAGGTAAATACACTCACTTAGAAGAAATTTCCAACAACAACAAAAATAATTCTGCTTGTTTTTTTTCGGTCACAACGTCTTAGACTGTGCTCTTACGGTTGTGTCGCTGTGTACGTCGTGTTTAAAAGCAAAAACGCTTAAATCTACTTTAGGTTTTTTTTCTGTGGAATATTTTTATTAACTGTATCTAGTCAATTGTTGTTTTTTGACAAGATCATGATATTAAGAACGATAATGATTTCACTTTTGTGTGAAAGTACCGAATATTTTATGGAAAAAGAAGTCATCTGTGCCCTCACTATTCCATAAAAGGGCATTTGACACTTAAACAGGACTGATTGGTTTGGTTTGTTTTAAATTTCGCGCAAAACTACACAAGGGCTACCTATTAGCCGTCCCTAATTTAGCAGTGTAAGACTAGAGGGAAGACAGCTAGTCATCACTACCCACTGCCAACTCTTGGGCTACCCTTTTACCAACGAATAGTAGGATCAAACGTAACATTATAACGCCCCCACGGATAAAAGGGTGAGCATGTTTGGTGAGAGGGGAGGATTCGAGCCCGCGACTCTCGGATTACAAGTGGATAGCCTTAACCACCTGGCTATGCCGGGCCAAACAGGAGTGATCAACTTCATACCTAGGACTGTGCAGATGTTCCCAACACTAAGATATTGTCTTAAGCACTTATTCAATTTAGTCATTAGCAAAGCATTCTTGTAATTTAAAATTGTAATTCTATAACACCATTTCGTTACCTTTATGAGGAAGGGTTTGTTTTTTTTCTTAAATCTTCTCAATAAAATTCTGATATGAAAAGTCAGGGTTTTGGAAACCAAGCGGACAGAAAGCTACAATTGTCTCCTCTATGACAAAATGTTAGGTATTCTTGTCCTCGTGGACAGGTAAACCAGTTAATAAAGTAATCTCATCTTCAGAGAAAAGTGACAACATAGCGTGTAACATACCTCCAACCTTTCTTCTTTAGAATTTTCCCAAGCATTAGCTCTGCCCTGAAAAAGAAAGACAAACAGATTTGCACTGAGGGAGAAACAAAACTGAGACCAAACTACGACTTTAATTTGCAGTTTTTATTTCCCATAACTACGAAAGGTCGTAGAAAGAACAAACAGGTTGTTTCAACAGGATTAATCCTAACATTAGCTTTTGCATAAAAATCAAAATACGCTTCGAACCATAATCGATAAATGCATATCTGAAATACATCATGGTGAATTTGAAAATACCAAGACGGTTAAAATAGTTGTTAAGAAATATAAATATTCATAAAGCTTTATGATCGTCAACGTCAGCAGAAGCGTAAATAACAACGAAAAAAACTTCATTTTTGTCAAAAACACGCTACAGCTGTTACATTAAGCCTAAATAATCAGAATTAAAGAATTCGTATGCCCTTCTTGTTTCGAAATATTTTTGTTATAAAAATAATAAAATAGAAAAATATTCCTTATATCAACCCAAATTACTCGGTCAATTAACCACAAATAATATCTTATCAGCGTTTGGCAAAAACGTACTTTCCACCACCATAGGCATCTGCTGTGTCAAAAATGTTGATTCCACTCTCGTAAGCTGCAGTCAGAATATCCTCAGCCCTCTGTTGAGACAACATAGAAATATTTTATATAAATTTATAATTAACCTGACAAGTTAAAAGTTCCAAAAAAGAAAAGAAAGATCTGAGTTACAAAACTTTGAAGTTTGAACAATTCCCTAATAATAAACTTATAGTATTCATTTAAAAGACGGCGAGGCCTACCTCTTCAGAAATCTGTGTTCCAAAATGTACCCATGTGCCTGAAAACATCAATAAATTCATTTTATATTTTGTAAAGTGGTTTACCAAACTTTGATAACAAAATCAGCTTCATAACTAAAGAGCATTTTCTCTCCAAACTATTTAGTAATTCGTTATTTCATTAGAAACATTATAAATGCTTATGTAATTTTATTCTACAAAAAAAAGGAAGATAAAACACATATAGGACAAACAATCAGATCTTACCAAGGCCGATACAAGAAATTCTCAAACCAGACTTTCCAAGGTTTCTAGGGTGAAAAAAAAAAATAGCGACAGATTAAAAATTGTAATTATTAGAGTGATTAAATGACAATTTGTGCTATTATATAATTTATTAACTAAATAATTACGTGTTATACGTTTCATTATTTCTCTGTTCTTCAGGTCACCCGTAGCCATATCTTAAGACACAAGTTTCTATTTGATAAGTCTGTTTGTATCTGAATATTTACAACAACCTTATGTGCCACTACATGTGAAAGGTTAAAGACAAATGTCTCAAACTCTTGCGACGTCACAGAGTCTGGTGTCCACCTGTCTTTCATCAGGACTTGAGAGAATGTTGTAAAAATTACTTCCACACTTGCTTCCAGTATGTGGTGGTCCCATTTTTACAAATATTGGTTTTGACAATACCTTCTGAATGTCTTGGTACTTTAACTGATACAACGTTTCACTGTATACACACATATATATATGTATAGTTAGGGCTTCAATATTCTTAGGTTGATTTTTTTTTTTGTCGTTGTGAACTCTAAAACGTCTTTTTGTTTTTTTCTTTCTGACCATGAAACTCAGGCTATTTCTGAATTATCACTATGATTTCACGAAACATTTAACACAACATCAGTCTGTGCAATGATGGTAAGGATAAGCATGACAATCGAAACACAATGCCACGTAGATTTCAAACCAAACTAATGTTTCCTAACAACACCTACCGATAACGCATTCCCGTAGCCCAATGGACAGAGGGTTGTCGACTTGGAGGTCGAGTAGTGATTGGGCTATCGCTGGACATCGTGCTTTCGTCCAAGCATTCTAGACTGGCCATTGGTGCTCGGAAACTATGGAATATCAAGAAATATATATGTATATACCACTGGACATTGTACCTCCTTTAATATAACAACATATATTGTCATAATTGTTATGTACCACATACAAGTGGAATACAGTAGAGGTAGTCATTATTTTTATGAACCCCATAGTATAGACGTCGCCATATTGAATATTTCGTTTACGTTTTTACATCCTGACATCTTTATTTACTAGCAATATTTTTATTACAAACTATCTGGTTGGTTTTTGACATACTTGTTTGTTATTAACACCATCTGGAGTACTCGTCCCCTGGATTGAAGTTATATAGATTAATGATTAATGAAAGTTTATTGTAGGGCACGAATTGTTAATTCCTTTATTTGTATTTATGAAAAATGTGCATAGAAACTGGAAAACACAAAATGTAAACCCACAAGTTTGAATGAGTTTTCGCACGGAGTCATTAAACCCAGGCACCAAATATGGTGATGATCCATCAAGAGAGGACGAAGTAGTGGAAAAATTCGTAAAAACACATCCATAAAACTGCAAAACTCAAAGCTGAAAATTTATATGGACCTCTGCATGGACCTAGTAAACTCCCACACCAGATTTGGTGAAGGCACAGTCATATCCTGCCAAATAGCTATATGAATGTACAACAGACAGTACTATTGTATTTATATACATTATCTTTATATAGGTTTTTGTTTTTAGTTTTGAAACTTTGAAATATCTTTCACTTCAGTTAGTTCAGTATATATATATTTTACTGAAACACCAAAAGTTGTACCACCTTTTATTCTTGAACAAAAACATTGAGCTATACGAAACAGCTCCAACCAAAAACCTTTACGAGTGTTTCTATTTTTAAAACAGAAAGATTTTCTATATTTAACCACTGCTGTCAGTAAATAAAAGAGAAAATGATGACAATCAAACTAGGTGGGAGTTTATAAATAATGTTGTCTTCCTACACAATATCTGATGGTATAACACTGGGAGAGTTATCTCCTAGGTTAACAACACTGGGAGAATATAATTTCTAGGTTACAAACAGCGGGAGAGGTATCTCCCAGGTTAGCAACAGCTGAAGAGATATCTCCCAGATTAACAAGAGCGGGAGAGATATCTTCCAGGTTAACGACAGCGGGAGAGATATCTCCAAGATTAACGACACTGGGAGAGATACCTCCCAGGTTACCAACAGTGGGAGAGATATCTTCCAGGTTAACAACAGTGGGAGAGACATCTTCTAAGTGAACAACAGTGGAAGAGATATATTCCAGGTTAACAATAGTGGGAGAGATATATGCCAGGTTAACAACAGTGGGGGTGATATCTTCCAGGTTAAAAAAAGCTGAAAAGATATATCACAGGTTAACAAGAGCGGGAGAGATATCTCCAAGATTAACGACACTGGGAGAGATACCTCCCAGGTTAACAACAGTGGGAGAGACATCTTCTAAGTGAACAACAGTGGAAGAGATATATTCCAGGTTAACAACAGTGGGGGTGATATCTTCCAGGTTAAAAAAAGCTGAAAAGATATATCCCAGGTTAACAAGAGCGGGAGAGATATCTCCAAGATTAACGACACTGGGAGAGATACCTCCCAGGTTAACAACAGTGGGACAGATATATCTAAAGTCAATAACAGTGGGAGTGATATCTTCCAGATTAACAACAGTGGGAGTGATATCTTTCAGGTTAGCAACAGTGGGAGAGATATCTTCCAGGTTAACGACAGTGGGAGTGATATCTTCTAGGTTAACGACAGTGTGAGAGATACTTCCAGGTTAACAACAGTGGGAGAGACATCTTCCAAGTGAACAACAGTGGGAGAGATACCTTCCAGGTGAACAACAGTGGAAGAGATATATGCCAGGTTAACAACAGTGGGGGTGATATCTTCCAGGTTAACAACAGTGGGAGAGATATCTTCCAGGTTAACGACAGTGGGAGTGATATCTTCTAGGTTAACGACAGTGGGAGTGATATCTTCTAGGTTAACGACAGTGGGAGAGACATCTTCCAGGTCAACAACACTGGGAGAGATATCTGCCAGGTTAACAACAGGGGGGTGATATCTTCCAGGTTAACAACAGCTGAAGAGATATCTCCCAGGTTAACAAGAGTGGGAGAGATATCTTCCAGGTTAACGACAGCGGGAAAGATACTTCCCAGGTTAACAACAGTGGGAGAGATATATCTAAAGTCAATAACAGTGAGAGTGATATCTTCCAGGTTAACGACAGCGGGAAAGATACTTCCCAGGTTAACAACAGTGGGAGAGATATATCTAAAGTCAATAACAGTGAGAGTGATATCTTCCAGATTAACAACAGTGGGAGTGATATCTTTCAGGTTAACAACAGTGGGAGTGATATCTTCTAGGTTAACGACAGTGGGAGAGATACTTCAAGGTTAACAACAGAGGGAGAGATACTTCCCAGGTTAACAACAGTGGGAGAGATATATCTAAAGTCAATAACAGTGAGAGTGATATCTTCCAGGTTAACAACACTGGGAGAGATATCTTCCAGATTAACAACAGTGGGAGTGATATCTTCTAGGTTAACGACAGTGGGAGAGATACTTCAAGGTTAACAACAGAGGGAGAGACATCTTCCAGGTTAACAACAGGGGGTGATATCTTCCAGGTTAACAACAGCTGAAGAGATATCTCCCAGGTTAACAAGAGCGGGAGAGATACCTCCCAGGTTAACAACAGTGGGAGAGATATAACTAAAGTCAATAACAGTGGGAGTGATATCTTCCAGGTTAACAACAGTGGGAGAGATATATTCCAGGTTAACAACAGTGGGAGAGATATCTTCCAGGTTAACAACAGTGGGAGACGTATTTCCAGGTTAACAACAGTGGGAAAGATATCTTCCAGGTTAACAACACTGGGAGAGATATCTTCCAGGTCAACAACAGTGGGAGAGACATCTTCCAGGTGAACAACAGTGGGAGAGATATCTACCAGGTTAACAACAGTGGGAGACGTATTTCCAGATTAACAACAGTGGGAAAGATATCTTCCAGGTTAGCAACATTGGGAAAGATATCTTCCAGGGCAACAACAGTGGGAGAGATATCTTCCAAGTTAGCCCACCTTTGATCCTGTCAGCAACCAAGATAGCTAAATGAAAACAAGCTTACATGATGAAATTTATTACATTGTGAAACGTTTATTTTACTTCTTGCCTTTCAAACTTGAAAGCTTACAAAATTGTTAAATGTCAACAACCTCTTCGTTACTATGTTGTTACACGTCAACAACCTCTAACGTTACTGTATTGTCACATGCGTACCACCTCTAACGTTACTACGTTGTTACATGTGTACCACCTCTAACACTACTATATTGCCACATGTGTACCACCTCTAACACTACTATATTGCCACATGTGTACCACCTCTAATGTTACTGTGTTGTTACGTGTGTACTACATCTAAATTTAACTATCTTTAAAAAGTAACTTTACGTTTTCACTGTAAACCATGTAGTTGCTATGAAGTGTTATAATTGGTAATTTACTGAATGAATCTTACTTTCTGTGTGATGAACAACGTTGGTACTTCACCTCTCTCTGAATACACTCCACTCACTTCTCTCCACACGAACACCAGGATTTCATGAACTAAAACACTAAGCTTTTTAATCTTCTAACTGCTGTGAAATATCGTATTGGAAGTTAGTTCTCATCTCACGTTTACCCTTTCATTCCAAATATCAAAATTCAAACAATGACGTACTTATCGTGGTTTTAAATATCAGCAATTATTTCTACTTTTTGTCCTTGACATTTCAACACAACATATTTACATGGAATGCAAGAGTTTCATGTTCACTCTTTAATAACCATGGTCTTTTAAAAGATTGACAATTGATTGGTTTTATTTTAAACCACATACTACACATTACAGTGAAACGTCATTAATAAAGGTTTATTTTGTTTTTGAATTTCGCGCAAAGCTACTCAAGGACTATATGCGTTAGCCGTCCCTAATTTGGCAGTGTAAGGCTAGAGGTAAGGCAGCTAGTCATCACCACTTACCGTCAACTCTTGGGCTACTCTTTTACCAACGAATAGTGGGATTGACCGTCACTTTATAAAGCTCCCACGGCTGAAAGGACGAGCATGTTTGGTGCGACGGGGATTCGAACTCGTGACCCTCAGATTACGAGTCGAACGCCTTAAACAACCTGGTTATGCTGGGCCTCATTAATAAGGACACATTTTTTGAAACTTCCTAGTTCTTTCGGATTATTAAGACATCCGGAGAGTCGAATCATTGTTTGAATACAATTGACGCTCTATTAAAATATGTCCCTCGATGGGTAAACGGTAAATCTATGTACTTACAACGCTAAAACCCGTGGAGAAATCCCAGATTTACGTTTAATTCAACTATTAGAATCGTGTACTAGCGACCTATGCAGGTAAAGACGGTAAAAAAGGTGCAAGTTAGGACAAAAAACTAGGAAACAAAACACTTGTTATTATATATGTCTTCAATAAATTATACAAGGGTTATTGATTATGTGGCATGGTGTGTCATTATCTTCATATCAAATATATAGTAAACGTATAGCTTTCTTGTGTAACTTTATACATATGCTGATATTTTTAAGTGCTTTCGTTTTACACCAATGTGACTTCACACAAGTCACGTTCATGACCCCAGGATATCTTTTGTAATTTATAAGTACACCGTAGTGTGAAAGTCATTCTCAAAAAACTGTCATAAACAAGTACATACTGCGAGTGCAGGAGTTTTGTGGTCAGTAATTAGCATCTCGTTTCCTGATCTGATTGACCCTTGTTCAGACGTGTACCCAACCATATTTGTTATAATAAATAGTTATGAAATTTCTCTACAAGGAGCTTCATCAGGGAAATTAGAACATAGCCTGATGTTATTAGAACATAGCCTGATGTTATCTCTATACAAGACAATTGTTTCAGTATTGTTTTTAAAGATACAATTATAACACTATGTAACACAAATTTTGTTCCTGGATAGTATGTGTCATTTCTTAATTGCTTATGTTGTAAAAGTACAGAAAATGGCCATTATTCCCTTCAAACTTTGCTTTTGTGACCTGGATAACGAAATTTAGAAATTAACCTATTTTGTATGTTAAAACGGGAAAAATTTGCACATTTTCATTTACATAAGGTCTGAATAAAACAACATATGAATCAAGATTTACATGTATTTATACTAAAGTTATACAAAAATGTTTAGAAGTGAGTAGTTTTTCGAGATTTGCGACTGTAATGTAAATCACTTTCACGTATCAGGCCCCAAATGTGGTCTCCCATCATGCTTTCGTTATACGCTCCCAAGCAAAGTTTGAAGAGAAAAATTGGTCTTTTCCACTTACTTTAGGCATAAGCAATTGGGAAATAACACATTTTGCCCAGGTACAAGAAAAAGTAAAAAATTTGTTACATAGTGTAATCTACAGTTTGAAAAACTTATTTATTTTAATATTGTTTGTTTGTTGTCAAGAGTGAAGTCACGCAATGGCCTGTTTGTGCTGTGCTCACTACGAATAACGAAACCTGATTTGTTACGTCCAAAGCTCGGAGACTTGCTGCTGAACCAGTGATGGGCTGAATAAAACAGTGCCATAAATTACACTTTATAAGAGTTTTTTATTTTCTACTTTCTAAATATTTGATTGTTTAAAAACAGGAAGTAAACGTGGATTAATGTATTTTTTTCATGTATTATACTATCTAACACAATTCTATCTTTATTAGTACAAGTTGGGCCTGTTGGTGGTTAGCGTACTGAGCTGCGTATTGTAGTGTCTAAGGTTCAAGCAGGCGTTGTTCAGTTGAATATATTCTGCACAATCAGTTGTTGGCTTGTTACAAAACATCATTACCAACCTTGATCAATCCTGTAGGTGGCGGATGCGACAGGCTGGATGTACGTTTGGCTTGTTTTGAATTTCGCGTAAAGCTACACAAAGACTATCTGCGCTAGCCGTCCCTAATTTAGTAGTGTAAGACTAGAGGGAAGGCAACTAGTCATCACCACCCACCGCCAACTCTTGGGCTACTCTTTTACCAACGAATAGTGGGATTGACTGTCACATTATAATGCCCCAACGGCTGAAAGGGCAGGCATGTTTGGTGTGACGGGGATTCGAACCCGCGACCCTCAGATTACGAGTCGAACGCTCTGACCCACCTGGCCATGCCAGGCCATGATATTCGTCTAGTCAGCAGTTCTAAATAAAGAGACGGCTATATCTGATCCTTGGTTTCTCGAACGTGTTATTTAACTCATAAGTCGCATAAGATATTGTTCAACTTAAAACACCAAACATCAAATTTTACTGCAAACAATGCGAGAAACGTGTTTCATCTAGAAACATATATAATGAAGCGTACATTGATTTTTGACACGAATGTACAAAACATAAATAACTTCTGAATAACCGTGATTCTGATCAAGTTTACCTTAAGTAAGTGTACAGAAGGTTGTGCGCCTTCAATTAGACGGTTTTGGAATACGCAATTCAGTAAGTCACGTGACAAGCAGAACCGATTTAAAGTTGCGGAGAAACGGAATGTATCAGAATTACGTATTTATATTGTTTGGTGTTTACGTACGTAATGGTTTACCATCAATAAGTGATTGATTGAAAAATGTATAACAGTTCTTCCCGACCAAAAATATTCATTCACTCTTTTCAAAAAGATGTCTTCAGAATCGGGATTTAGAACTTTTAAGATGAGAATATCTCTTTTACTTAATGTAATTGACATACAAAAGAATATGCACCAACTTGGACATTTTGGGACAACCAACAAGAGCCCTGCAAAAAGTCGTATTCCAGTCGTTGTAAATGTAATAATAACAGGTTAGAATTCGCTAGCACAAAGATTAGTGACAACATTCGTCTCCTCGCTCCCAGGCAGCAGTTACACACTTACACAGATAATAAAAAACAATTTGTTTCTGGAAAAGCAACATAAATCACGTGCACACAAGCTGCTTCCACGACATATCAGTTCAACAGCCACATACCACAGAAGACTTGAAGACTAAAATGTGCATTCACGCAACTCCATACAAAGCCGATCGAAAAGTTGGAACTGCTGCTGAGAAACTAACATTCTCCTACACTATGTGCCTTATTGAAAGTCTATAGGGAGCATTGATATGCTTTGAACATGACAGCCTGACAATTGAAACTACATTACAGGACAGTTATAAATTGCACAATCGTAATACAGAGCATGCCCGGACGTAGCGCTGTGAACAATAATGTTATGGTGAAATTTCTAAATCTTTCTTATATAACATAAGATTCAAACTTTGTAGTTATTAAAAGAAGTAATGTGTTGAGTTTTTTGAGTTTTTGAGTTAATTGAATAAATGTAGTTAATATTTAACAACTATCGAAAGTTTGGCATAATATAAGAAGAAACGTTTACATAACAATATCTTTACCATGGCTTTCTAACATGGATGCAAGCAAAATAAAATAAAGTGAACAAAACCACAAATACGTTTAACATTATTACATGATTTACCACGAATCGTTACCATGAGTTTCACTATACTGACCAAAGACTATGATAACAAAATACTAGACATAATTTTGTAACCATTACCTTATCGAGACAAACTAAATAAAAATAAAATGTTTATCTTCATCGAGTTATTTGTAAAAACGAACACCGTTTCAATAGACAACTTCTATACAAAAACTATATAACTTCAATGGTCATTTTCGAAATAAAACCGTGTCATTTTGACCGCCGTCTTTATGCAGCCCACATACGGGACAGCGGTTCGTTCACGTACTTACAGCGCTAAAATCAAGGATTCGGTTCCCTGCAGTAGACAGTCGAACATGACTACAAACAGACAAACAAATTCACACATCCATACCTGAATCACTGTCATGTCAGAGGTCTAGGACTGGAGTATGTTTGTAAGCAATAAGACGACCAAGTGTGGCAGCCTTGGTGTCAAGTTAGAAATTCTGACATGTCGGGATCAAACCTGGGGTAACAGTCATGTAGGATGAGGAATCCACAAAACATATTGGTCTAAAAACCGTTCAACATTATGAAAAAATTCCACGTCTGTTGACCAGTTCTCCGTGAAAAAAGACAAGTTTCTATCCTGTCTCACGTGTGCTGTGAAATCTTAATTTCTCGCACTATTCCTGTTATTTATTTATGATAATTGTTCACAATTGTTTTCTTTTTTATATCCTGTTTTCCCTACTCCATATTTTCTTGCTAATTGATCTTTAACTGGAATCATTGGTACTAAACATCATTTCTCGTCACATTTTCATCGTTTATAAAAACATAACCTCTTCATAACTAACATTCGATATTCCTGTCGTGTCTCACATCGGAAATGAGACGCACTTACAGCAACAATCCATCCATTGAAAACTAAGCATAATATTTCCGGGTTGTCATGGTGATCTATCATGACGTCACTCAACCTCCTGCATTCCTTCTTCTAAGCTTTAATTAATCATTTCCAGTGCGAAAGAAGGAAGAAAAGGTTACCATTCGAAAGCGCTGGGATCTTAAAATCACTAAAATTACGACTGTACGCATACAACCTTAAAACTATATACATATATACACCAATAGGGTTACTTGTATTACAATTAACTGATAAGTGTCTAGATATTTATGATAATTAATACCTGTGATAATACTGACATAGAACCACAAAACATCAGGGTTACTTGATGTGTGGTTAATACTAATATAGAGACATAAAACATTAAGGTTACTTAACGTGTGGTCAATACTGACATAGAAACATAAAACATCAGGATTACTTAATGTGTGGTTAATACTGACATAGAAACATAAAACATAATGGTTGTTTAATATGTGGTTAATAATGCATCGAACCATTAATAAGTTGTTGTTAACTAGTACACCAGTATTTAAACATTCTACAGTCAGTAACATGTTAACTACTTCACCAACATTTAGATATTACACAGTCAGTAACATGTTCTTAACTAATACACCAACAGTTAGACATTACACAGTCGGTAAGATGTTGTTAACTAGGACACCAACAATTAGACATTACACAGTCAGTAACATGTTGTTAACTAGTACACCAACAATTAGACATTACACAGTCAGTAAGATGTTGCTAACTAATACACCAACAATTAGACATTACACAGTCAGTAAGATGTTGTTAACTAGTACACCAACAATTAGATATTACACAGTCGGTAACATGTTGTTAACTAGTACACCAACAATTAGACATTACACAGTCAGTAAGATGTTGTTAACTAGTACACCAACAATTAGACATTACACAGTCAGTAACATGTTGTTAACTGGTACACCAACAATTAGATATTACACAGTCGGTAATTTGTTGTTAACTAGTACACCAACAATTAGACATTACAACATCAGTAAGATGTTGTTAACTAGGACACCAACAATTAGACATTACAACATCAGTAAGATGTTGTTAACTAGGACACCAACAATTAGACATTACACCAAGAGAGTTGATGAAACCTGGAATTCAATATTTTTAAGCTGGCCAGGTTGTTAGGGTGTTCGACTCTCAATATGTAGGTCGAGAGTTCGAATCCCTCTTCCACAAAACATGCTCATTCAGTTGGCTCTAGGGGTTTATAATGTGACGGTCAATCCCAATATTCGTTGATAACAGAATATACCAAGATTTTGTGGTGGGTGGTAATGAGTAGCTACCTTCCCTCTAGTATTACACTGCTCAATTACGAACGGCTAGTGCAGATAGCCCTCATGTAGCTTTGCGTGAAATAAAAAACAAACGAGACTAAAATATCTGTAAGTCACGTAACAGTGTCTCAGATCTTTCTGCTGTGTTTTCCTTGATTTATTTTTAATTAATTATTTTTTTTTCGTGGCTTCATCAAGGTTGTCGAATTTGAACGTTTCATGATGAAATAGGCAACACGTGAAACAAACAGTCCAATCAGACGTTCGCATAGCCAGATTGCCTATTTCAGTGACATCTTTCGCATGTGTGTTACCTTCTAACTATAGTTTTGAGCGACTAGGATTTCCTGTCATTCACCCAATTTAGCAGATTATAGCTATGTGTTTACGTTATTTATCAGTTAGAAGAGTTCCATAAAAAAAAAACTAAATTAACACCAACTGATTACAATAATGCAGACATGTATAAAGTCCTCTGATTATAAGTTATTTTCTAACATCTTCTAAAACTAGAGCCAACTCTCTCAGCAGGTGAAACAGTTACGTCACAGAAAATTTATTAGTGTACCACTCACCTGTTTTGTATAATAACATTCGTCTTGTTGTGTTCGTTTTTAGTACTCATGAAGGCCGCTATTGTGAGCCGAAATTGGAACAGGGACGATAAAAGCAGAAAAATAACCCACAAGAAACCTGTAACACATAAAGAAAATTCTGAGTTGTGAAACATTTTATACTGATACCAACCAAATTGTGCATAATTACTCTACCAGAGTTTAGGAAAGTTTGAAAGAGACTTTATACACCAATTGTAACAGGTATTAGGAAAGAGACATGAATTAAACAGTAGAAAGAAATATGTTGTTTTTTTTTAATTTGCACACAAGTTTTTATTACCTGCACCCAATAAACGTTTCTTTATTTTATATAATTGATACATGAAACTGTCGATACTTGGTAAAACTCCATAATTACAGAATTGAGGAAATACAAGTCAAGTGTACGCTCACAAGCACTTCATTTACTACAACCATGGTTTCGCCTCATCATATCTGTACCTGATGTAGCCTTTACTTGCAAAACCATGGTTGTAATAAAACTGACAGTTTCTTGTTTTCTTCAGTTTTATTTATTTTATTAAAGACGTTTAACAAGGTTCACCTTTCATCATCAGGTGGTATACAAGACCTGAGGATAAAATCACGTGTGAATCTGTAACCAATAGTAATTTACAAACAGGTAACTAACCAACCGTAAAAAAATACAGTAAATTATCAATGAACTGTCGGATAATAAACAGTTTTAGGCCTCAGTTAATGTTATGAAATTCGTTCTATATACAAGAGAGAAAGGAATTAGAATAGATACAAGCGAACATCTTTGCACATGTTAAGAATAGGGTTAAGTTTTTTATTAACACGACTTCTATTGTTTGTTTATTAATGTTGTCTTCTCTCTTGATGAATTTTACTTGGAAAGAATTAAAACAATCATTGTTGTTAGACACGTGTTTAAAACACGAGATCGAAATTTTGAATGTCCACACAGACGAGTAGAAATATGTGTCTGTCTGTCTCACCAGTATAGTAACTTCTTTATCTGTACATTTTACAGTATACACGTCATGAACTATTGCAATTATAATAAACATTTTAAATATCAGTCGATATTCTCCAGATAAAACTGTAAATAATATTTTAATATCACTTTAATACTCTGTAACTGTTCTAACCAGAAGTTTTTTATGTTAAGGATGAAGTATTAACATACAAGAAACAGGGAAATACTCATAAAAATAATTTTCTAAGTCAGGTTTTGGCTTATTTTAAAATGAAATAATTAGTTTAACAACAATTGAAACCTAGGTTTAGTGTGAATTACAAGAAGCGTAAAGTTTAGTGTGAATTAAAGGAACACAATGTCCAGTGTGTAATACAAGGAACACAATGTCCAGTGTGTAATACAAGGAACACAATGTTCAGTGTGTTTTAGAAGACTGTTTAACAGTTTGTATTCCACTTATTTTTCCATCATGAATTTTATGTTTGGGTTCGTTTGGTTTAAGTGAGAGAAAAACTCGTGAATGACGTTCTGGTTATCAAAGGGTGAAAAAATGTCATCAATATATTGAAAACCAAAAACTGGTTTAGAAAGTGGTTTTGATATCGCAGTAACTTCAATTATTATCACAAATACATTGGCAAGAACTGGTGCTACAAATTTTTTATCATTTGAACTTCATACTGGATATAAGAAAAACCTTAAGTTTTCTTAATATACAGAAGGGTGTACACTTATATCTATTATAATTCTCTTCTCTCTTGTATATAGAGCAAATTTCACTACTTTAACTCGGGCCTAAACGTTTGTTTATTATTCATAAATCTGACAGTTCATTGATAATTTATTGTATTGTTTATGGTTGGTTAGTCACCTGTTTGTAGATTACTATTAGTTATAGATTTACATGAGATCCTGTTTTAAATTAAATTTTGTTATCCTCAGTTCTTGTATACCACATAATGATGACAGGTGAACCTTATTAAACTTCATGAATAAAATAAACATCTTGTTTACTGTGTACAGGTGATAAAAACTCAGGAGAATTTGGGAAAGTTTGAAAGAAGTTATTGTAAGCTCTTTGCAGAAGAGCTCAACTTTAAAGTGAAATGTCTTTTTTTATACAACCACAGACCTATAACGTTAACAGAGATGTACCAACAGCTTTATGTCAGTACTTTACCGACCTTAGTATATTACAGTTTGTTTATACACACTCACAAACTTACAACTATAACACAAATGTACCGACAGTTCTGTTGACTGTCGGATTCCACTTGTACTAAGAATCTTATAAGACCAAAAACGGTAACAAAGATCAGCAACCGATATGAAATAATTTACCAAACAAATAAAGACAGTCTGTAACTAACAGCTGATTTTCTAGAAGTCAAGCATTAACAAGTGTCCAGTTTTTAGGTTCTGAAGTCTGTGTACACTTCACGTAGTACTGAAAAATTAAAAAAAAAAGAGAGAGAGAGAGCTTTATACGTCGATTATAGAATCCTGTTTATCGGTGACCTAAACTACTAGATCTAACAGTGTCAAAATACCAAGCAAACAGCCCGATATGACTGGTATAACTTTATTTGTTGTACAGTTAAGACCACATAACTTTATATTTTTATTTCTAGCCTAGAAACTACTACAGCTGACTTGCACGTACGTGGTTATATTTAGTAACGAACGTACAAGTCTCAAAGTTCTGATTGGTCGATAAACAACAAAGGACGATTTTCAAGTAGGAACAACATTGTTTAGCGAACAGAAAATCCATTCTATATTTGTTTCCACATTTCTTTCTCAAGACGTAACATTATATCAGAAAACCAATGTAGAAAAGTGGTTTTATATTCAGTTATATTTGCAGTGTACGTTAATAGGAATTTAAAACAATAAGTAGATATGGAAATATAGGCATATAATATTGTTTCGTAGCGAAGGCAGTAATGTCAGTAATGTCAAGCGTTTCAATATTAAGGACATTTCACAATGACGTAATCTTAATAATGAAATAAATATTTTACAAAAATAGCGGATAAGTAATGTAAGTATGAAGCTGACATCGTTAGCCTGAGGCCTTATTTTGTGTACGAGCAAACTATTAAGTAGCTTTGTTTATCATTAGGCCTTGTTAAGTTTTTAAAATAATTTGGATGGACGATCACATCACACTGACCAAGGTCATGTTCAAGTACACTTCATCTAATCGCGGATGTTTAATGTGGATATTATTTAATATGAGTTAACAGTATTCATCTAATGGACTCCATAAATTCTTGTTGAGAGCAAGAATAAATAAATTTATAAACAACATTTGATGACTAATGTAAGAATATTGTCCCTAAATAACATGTAAAATGTAGACGTCAATTAGGCTTAAGGTTAACCCAACTGAAAACATTTCTTAGCTGAATATTTACTAATTTATGTTAGAATTATAACTTCAATGATTTACTGAAACTAAGTGCTCTGTAAAAAGAATATATCGGAAAACCATTTCTACTTTAAAATTCTTTAATATCATTAACTATGTTATGAAAACGTAAGCAGTAGATATGCGTGATGAAATAACATCTCAACAAACTTGTGTTTTAAAACATACAGCAGAAAGTTTGTAAAAGTCAGATTAGAAGCCGTCAAATATTATCGAATAACGTCTGTCATTGTTACCAATCAAAGTGTTATGAAATGACAGTGTCTGATATTGTCTTTGTTCGATAACAAATTTCACATTGTTATGTTCGCTTATCAATTACTCAAGAAACTGGGATGCATGTTCAAGGTAGCTAAAGATGGTAAGTGTTATATACGGTAGTCAAACTGATTATAAGACTACGTCTAATCTTTCATCCATTGTTTGTCATGAGAGTTCTGAAAAAAGTTGGTCAACGAAGGCACCGTTTTGATTCCCCGTCATTTTTATGATAAAGCCTGCTGCCAAAATGAAAAATCCAATTTCTTTGTTGATAAATTTGCCAATTTCAAAAATATCCATTTGAAGATGTAGAGACTGTCAGTGTCGTTCAAAAATTAAATCATTAATCAACTTGCTTGGTTCTATTGTATTCACATAGTGATCGTTGCTATCAGACTTTGTTCTGTTTCACAAGAGAACTTACTCTGGCGTTTCAACATGAATTCATTGACAGAAGGTCCGGGATGGCTAAGTGGGTTAAGGGCCTGGCATGGCCTAGCGTGTTAAGGCGTGCGCTTCGTAATCTGAGGGTCACGGGTTCGCGCCCGAGTCGCGCCAAACATGCTCGCCCTCCCAGCCGTGGGGGCGTTATAATGTTACAGTCAATCCCACTTTTCGTTGGTAAAAGAGTAGCCCAAGAGTTGGCGATGGGTGGTGATGACTAGCTGCCTTCCCTCTGGTCTTACACTGCTAAATTAGGGACGGCTAGCACAGATAGCCCTCGAGTAGCTTTGTGCGAAATTCCAAAACAAACAAACAAACAAGCTAAGTGGGTTAAAGCGTTGAAATCGTAATCTGAGGGTCGCGAGTTAAAATCCCCATCGCACCAAACATGCTCGCCCTTTCAGCTTTGGGGGCGTTATAATGTCAATCCCACTATTTGTTGGTAAAAAGAGTAGCCCAAGTGTTGGCGGTGGGTGGTGATGACTAGTTGCCTTCCCTCTAGTTTTACACTACTAAATTAGGAGCGGCTAGCGCAGACAGCCCTCGTGTAGCTTTGCGCGAAATTCAAAAAACAAAGTAACATTGATGGAAATGTATTCAAAGATTCAACCATAAAACTGGCTAAAGAATGGTTGTAGGTTCTGGTGTTAGAAGATAGAGGTCGCAATGAACAACCGTCCTTATGAAAATCCTTTTCTTCAAATTTTAAAAAGACCAAAAAAAAGAAAAAAGAAAAGCTTAATAAATGACTTCCTCGTGTTCTAAAATTCGTTTTTTTTTCAAACACTATCCTTTCACTGATTTGGTTGAACCTGCAGATGTTTTTAAATATCCATCTTTATCTAAAGTTACAATACTGTTTCCATTATGGGAATTACAAAAACATAACAGTACCGTTTTTACTTAAATTCTTTTAACCTTTAAGTTATGTGAACTAAATGTTAGAACATTTTTTTGACAATTATAATTACCATAATAAATCGAGACTATACTTTTAATGTGAATTCTAATATGAAGAAACTATTGGACAGAGTTAGGCCTAATAGAGGAATTATTATTTTGTCTAATTTAAATTTTAAAATGATTATTTTAATGACATTCACTGGATTACCGTATTTTACACCTTATAACACCCACTTTTTTACTTTAAAAATAGGTTGAAATATCCCCATACATCTTCCAAGACAAAAGTGATGGGTTAAGGTAAGAGGTTAGCTTAGGATCTATTCAAAATGGCCTCTCACAACATAAAACATTTAACTAATATTGTCAATATACTCTAGAAAATGTGATGTATTTAACTGTATTTACTCATTAGGTTGAAAGAAATTCAAGGCTACATTAAGGTGTTGGTTGATGAGTCAATAGTTTTTTCTTAAAATTGTCTTTCCAAAATTAGGTTGGGTATCCCACGATGTAGCGTCTTACAAGGCGTAAAATACGGTAACTGAACTGAGGGAAAGAAACTGTAAAATTTGAAAATAACGTTTACATTCATCCAAAAATGTACATTTGTGATTTATTACCAAAATATCTTCAGTGTAAATTTTTAGCATTTAAAAACGGAGTTAAGACGGGCTTACCGTAACGTTTTTAATGATGTAGTCATTGACATGTTCTTGGGAAATATCAGATGTAACATTAATTCTATAATAAGATGAACTGGTAACCGCATTGTATATATAAAACCTCATTACGGTTAAAAATGTCTGTTTAAATTAACTACTTACAGCATGTATAGCCCATCCCGTATAAATCAACCACTACTAATATAATTTTAAAATTTATCCGTATAACTTATAAAAGAAAGACAGAGCCGCCAAACGATATGACCCTGGTCTACTTAAACCGTGAGATTAATTTAGAATACACCAAAATTAAAAATACAACATGAAAAAGACGCCCAGTTACTGAAGATAAATAATAACCAAATGTTTGTGTCTCCTGAGGATATTACAGAAATTTCTTTTTTCTTTTTTTTAGCAATTCCTAAAATTTCATATCAACATATATCTGTCAGTGTTGGTATATATTGAACGATTGATCCGAGAAAAAACTTGATAAGAAATAAAACGTTCCTTTTTCTGAGGGAATCTCACAAAAAAGAAATGTGACTTCCTCAACTGATTGATGAAATATTAAGACGACAGGAATATGAAAGGTAAGAAACACATAAAGATATGAACATGTTTGAGTATATGCTTCTTGTTGTTTAGTTTATATGTAAATATTTATTTATTTATGTTGGTGTTAAGTATATAGTTGAAGTTATTGTACCATATACTGTGTTACAGTAAACCGTCCACATATATAGCACCTAGATATCCTGTGTTACAGTAAACCGTCAACATATATAGTACCTAGATATCTTGTGTTACAGTAAACCGTCAACATATATAGTACCTAGATATCCTGTGCTACAGTAAACCATCCACATATATAGTACCTAGATATCCTGTGTTACAGTAAACCGTCAACATATATAGTACCTAGATATCCTGTGTTACAGTAAACCGTCGACATATATAGTACCTAGATATCCTGTGTTACAGTAAACCGTCAACATATATAGTACCTAGATATCCTGTGTTACAGTAAACCGTCAACATATATAGTACCTAGATATCCTGTGTTACAGTAAACCGTCAACATATATAGTATCTAGATATCCTGTGTTACAGTAAACCGTCAACATACATATAGTACCCAGATATCCTGTGTTACAGTAAACCGTCAACATATATAGTACCTAGATATCCTGTGTTACAGTAAACCACCCACATATATAGTACCTAGATATCCAGTGTTACAGTAAACCTTCCACATATATAGTACCTACATATCCTATGTTACAGTAAATCCTTAACATATATAGTACCTACATTTCCTATGTTACAGTAAACCTTCCACATATATAGTACCTACATATCCTATGTTACAGTAAATTCTTAACATATATAGTACCTACATATCCTGCGTTACAGTAAACCATCCATACACACATATATATATATATAGTTCTAGACATCCTCAAGTATCACTTGACGTGTCACTGGTATCAACAAGGATATATCGATTCCATTAAAAGAAAACTGTTAACTCATGTGAAATATTAGGCACATTAAACATCTACGATTTGATCAGGTGTACTTGAACATGACCTTAGTGAGAATGACATGGTCATCCATTCATATTATTTAAAACAAAACTCAGCAAGGGTTAATGATGAACAAGTCAGCTTCTTATATACAATATTTATGGCACATAACAATGTTATATCATAAAATTGTTTCAGTTACAAAGGTGCATAACAATATGATACATTGTAACATGTGCCCCCTATGTGGCACAGCGGCATATCTCAGGACTTCCAACAGATTCCGATACCTTTGATAGGCAGAGCACAGATAGCCCACTATGTAGCGCTAATGTTAAGTTTAACAAAACAATCATAGCACATAGATATGGAGTTAATTTAAATAATATGATTATATAACAAAATATTAATTAAACGGAAAGTTTAAAATTTGAAGAAATATGAGAAGTTCAGTTTTATAAATTACAGATATAAATATTTTAAACTGATCGGAAAGATGTAGGAACATCGAACAATGCAGAAAATGAAAGAAAGATGTAATTTATTGTATCTGTTTGTTTTTGTTGTTGTTGTTTTTAAATTTCGCGCAAAGCTACACGAGGATTATCTGCGCTAGCCATCCCTAATTTAGCAGTGCAAGACTAGAGGGAAGGCAGCTAGTCATCACCACCAACTGCCAACTCTTGGGCTACTCTTTTACCAACGAATAGCGGGATTGACCGTCACATTATAACGCCCCACGGCTGAAAGGACGAGCATATTTGGTGCGACGGGGATTCGAATCCGCGACCCTCAGATTACGAGTCGAACGCCTTAACCCACGTGGCCATTTATTATGTCAGTGATAACCAACAACGATTACTTTTCTACATCGTAGGTTCTATAATTTCCATTCTACTGTTTGATTTTAGTGCTAATACGGAGTGTCAATCGTATCTTTGCAAAGGCGAATTCAAGGGGGTCCTGCCCCCTTAAACTCTATATTGATCACATATTGTTTTCAGTTTTAATATATAATAAATTCGTTTTCTATCATTTAATTTTAAAAATATTTCCACAAAAATCTATTATATTTGATGTTTTTGTCGTTTTAATGACCATTTTATTAAAAACTCGTATCGATTTTAGCTTTCTAATTTATTGTACCAACTTTAAAAGTTTCTGCCAATCCCTGAGAGAGGGTAAACCTTGTTACACCACTGTGTATACCAATTATATTAAAGGCAAAAACATTCAGTGGAATTGCATTTTTACATATTCTATGTTTTCATATCTTTCATAAATAACTCTACTTTTCCACACCTAAGATACTTCAACACCTTCATTTTATATAAAAACCATAACATTAAAAACCAACTTCTATTTACTTACCTTAAAATTAATACGGCCACAAATTGAAATATCCACAGCCTATTTCAGCAAACAACCAATGAGTTTAACTATAACATGTAGGGCATTAAGCGTAACTGTGACATACAGAGCTCATAAAGTTTGTGATATAGGATTTCCACCCATGGGAAATCACTCTGTAAACTCCTATGAATGTTTATTTTCTCACTATAAGCTGTAGCGAACCGAGACGGCGACGCCTTTTTAACCTCGGTTTCTGTTTGATTCTATTTTCTCATATATTGATTTTTCTAAGCAACTTTCAACGGAAGGTTTATTTGCGAAGATGTTTTAGAACGAGTAAAAGTGAGAGGCTACAGATAAACAAGTTAATTTAGCATCACAAGTTCTAACCTTCACATGTCAAAACATGAAATAGTAATGATCTTAAAGCATATTAAGTTCACTTACAAGTGATAAGTGATATTTTAAAGGTAACAGCTTTTATAGTAGGTTTAAAGGAAGTATTTTTATTAACAAGTACAGTAGTGATTTACGTGTTGGGATGTGGTGGGATAAAAATGGCCGACGCATATTATGCATTACTCAGATCTCTCTTACAACAATGTAAGGGACTCTTATAGGCACCTTACTTGGGTTTTTGAGGTTTTCAAAAACTATTAAATCCTTCAGTTTACTCACAAATGTTAACAAACGATAAAACATAAATCTTAGTGTCATTAATTTCAATAAATATTAAACCAGTTCTCAATATCAATAACAATATCGAGCAACAATTCGTAAACAAACTCGTTTTCAATATAAAGAGAGGCTTTTTTTAATATTTAGATCACGAAATTACATCTCATGTGACTAGCTATTACCATACTTCTAGATAATCTTTCGTAATACATACAAATAAACTGAAAACCAACGTGATTAGTAAAAAGGTGGGCTATCGTTTCAATATAACTAAAAAATTCATACTTGAACATAACAGTAGAAGGAATAATAAATCAATGATATATAAAACCATAACGAAATAAATGAATAATTCGGTATCTCACAACAGTTCTAACCTAGTTTACTGCAATACGAATTACACAATAAGAAGTTAAGCCTAATATTACCATTCAGAGACATGGGGTAACGTTAGGCTTAACTTGTTTTTGAAGCCTCACTGAGAGAATCCTCCTATGCTATGGTAAAGAAGAAAAAAATGATTCATTTTATTACAGTTCGAAATGTAATTTTAAGATTAACCTTTTCAAAAACATTCATAAAGAAAATTTACGCCAACTTTCTCAAATTAAAACTAAATCTCCAGTTTAACACAAAACTTAAAAGTGTAAGAGAAGAAGTTTTAACACAACTGTTAAAAGAAACTAACAAGGAAAAATACAAGGATTGAAACTTCCCGAAAATAAATTCGAACGTTTGGCAACATTTGAGGATTATAACTTTTTTTGAGAATTAATACCATAAAGACTTAACCTTCAACAGAAATGTAGACGAAAAATTAGACAACTTTGTCAATCAGCACAGTATATTAAAATAAACAAACAAGCAAACTCACATTGTAAAGAACATTAACAACAACCATCCAATGTCACAACAGTAAAACAAATTGATATAAAACAACCTTAAAGTTTTATTAATAAAATAATATCAAACACTCAGGCAATGCTCTATAGGCTCTTGTTCACTGGTAACCAAGACATTTCTATAGTTAAACAATCACAAAATTTTAAACACGTCTAGATTTATCGAGTTTTTCGTGCTGTTCAACAATGACACTGCTATCAAATACACACACACTGCCTTATCCGACAAAACAGAAGGTTCTGTTCGACAGTGACACTACTATAAAACACACACGCACGCACACACACACTGCCTTATCCGACAAAACAGAGGGTTCTGTTCAACAATGACACTGCTATAAAACATACACACATAAACACTGCCTTATCTGACAAAACAGAAGTGTTTTTTTTTTTCAGTAATGTCACTGCTAACAAACATATACATTCCCTTATATGAAAATTTACATTTAAAGTTACAAACCTGATATTTTTTGCTGAATCATTGGCAGCAAAATACTACATGAAGCATGAAAAGATCCGTGTAATGTGTAAGTGTCAAAACATATGGATATGATGTGTAAACTAAACTGTAAGTAGTATGGAAACAACATCGATGTGACGCGTAATTATTAGAAGTGTGTGAACCACATGTATGTAATGTTACTGTCAAAGTGTAAAAATACCCATGTAACGTGTTGCTGTTAGAAGTGTAAAAACAACAGTTATGTAACGTGTCGTTGTCAGAATGTGCCATACAATACCTACGTTACGTGTAACAAATTAATCCCATACTAAACCTGACATGGAAGACAAGTGATAAAACAAAGTCGATACATAATATATTCACGTGCATTAAGTAATTTAATTTATATACATCGCTACTGCCAGTTAACATTGTAATATATAATAGTGTGCACATATAATAATATATTTTCGTCATCATTATTCTTAGCGCACTCCCCCTTAGTTGTAAACCTGGACGATTATAGAGCTAAACTCGTATTTTGATTGCATAGTTGGAAAGAGAAATTGTGACGTAGAGACTCAATGTTTTTGGTTTTTTTATTGGCTATGGACTGCAGGTTCCTATTCTTGGTGTAACTTCGATAAGTGTAACTGTAATACACAGCAGAGGGTGAGGGCAATCAAGAAATTAGTTATGCTCCTACGTCACAGGTTCTCTTTTTTTCAATTTTACCCTTCTTAAACAACACACTTAGATCTCTGTTAAATTATGCAGGTTTAAAGTTTGTAATGCAAAGTGGAGATTTGTACTTATTGTTAAAAAGATATTAAACATAGCGTGTTTTACTTTCGGCATTAAAATGTACACAGGGACACACTTAGGGAGAGGCTAGAGGGGGCTCAGCCCCAGGACCCACGGTTTTAATGGGGATCAATTGATAATTTTATTCTATGTAAAACAGAAGGATGTTAAAGGAAGAAACAACAAAAATTATTAGCCCCTGGGCCCTCACACCCTTAAATCCGCCATTAATATATATATATATTCTGGAATAATAGGTCGTGTTTTGTTTAGTTTTAAATACTTAGTGGATCTCTGTTAAAAAACACAATTACAGTTGTTACTTAATTCATACCAATATGTCACGCTAAGTGTCATGTGTCACAGATTAATATATTTAATTTCCTTTCTTCACACGCTACTGACACAACGCACGCTAAACTACGTAAAATATGTTACAAACTTCCAACTAGTAAACGAAAGTGTTTATTCATTGCTTAGCAACACTGTGTTTCTCTCAGAAACATGATAATACAACAACATGCTGTCTCTGGTTGTTACTCATATTTTAAGATACCATGTTGTCTTTGGTGCTTTGTTATATTTTAAGAAAGTATGCAGTCTTTCGTGATTAGTCATATTTTAGAAAAGCATACTGTCTCTGGTGGTTAGTCATATTTTAAGAAAGCATGCAGTCTTTGGTGGTTAGTCATATTTTAAGATAGCATGCTGTTTCTGGTGGTTATTCATATTTTAGGAAAGCGTGCTGTCTCTGATAGTTAGTCATATTTTAAGATAGCATGCTGTCTTTGGTGGTTAGTCATATTTTAAGATAGCATGCTGTCTTTGGTGGTTAGTCATATTTTATGAAAGCATGCTGTCTCTTGTGGTTAGTCATATTTTTGGAAAGCATGCTTTCTCTGGTGGTTAGTCATATTTTAAGATAGAATGCTGTCTTTGGTGGTTAGTCATATTTTAAGATAGCATGCTGTCTTTGGTGGTTAGTCATATTTTAAGATAGCATGCTGTCTCTTTTGGTTTGTTTTGTTTTTAGAGTACCGTTATTTCGACAACTATGACATCTATTTTCACATGTACTTTATATCCACAACTATTGAACAGTTATACATACCACAGTCATTAATAAACTGTCAGGTCCACGAAGTGACTCTCTATCTACTGGTCACAACATTAAATAATAATGCGCACAAAAGTAAAACAAGGAAACTACAATAAAATGTGTTATCGGTCATGTGTTCAATATATTTACATAACGTTTTCCTCAGTACAAAACAACGAATGATTTTTGTTTCCATTATTTCTCTGCAGTTTTCTCGCGCTCTGAAACGTGCCTCAAAGAAATAATAACATCTGACGTAACTGTTCGAGTCTGACGTCACGATCAACGTCTCGCCAATAGTGGTATTTCAGTACACGGCATAGATGCGCCAGTTGCTATAAAATGTAACTGTTTATGTCTGAAACAATACCATAGAAACTACAGTAAACATAAACAGAGGAATATAAGAAACAACAGTTGACGATATCATACAAACTACAATCAACAGAACAATACGAAATACAATTACTAACATTGGCATGGAAACTGCTATAAAAGGAAATTATTTGTAATCGATAGAACAAAAATGAGTCGAACTCCAGGTTGTCTCTTCTCTTCTTCTTATCGTGAAAAGTTAACTTTATCTCTAGTTACATCTATCTTTATAAACAAAACACCATCAGTGGCTGTCTCCAAGCGATCCTGGTTGCTATGGTAACAGTCTTTCGCAGTAAATTAGATCCAAGTCTGTTAACACCCACGTGTCGTCACAAGAGAAGAAACTATGTCTGGAAATTAGAGTAGATAACAAACCCTATCAGCCCTGTGTGACAGCTCTGACCGGCGGACTGATCTGAGTGATATATAGGTTAGTATAAACAGTTATCAGTTGGTTTCCTTACGAGAGCAATAGGTAAGACCTAACATAGAAAACTAACAAGAGAACAGCCTAGTAGTAAGTTTAATAATTAACGTTATATTCTAAACGGCGATTACACTTGAACAAGTAATCTCTTAGTAACTCATAACTTACCAGAACGACACTGGGGTACCGAAGTTTCATTATATAAAGTTTAGAACCGGCCCAGAGTGTATCAAAACTATATTAAATTGTACACCCAAAACTCTTTTATCACAGACACTGATAGTTATTTTAATTTTCACTTTCAATAGTTCTTTTTTGTGTTTGTTTGTAGTTAAGGGCAACGTTAAACAATGGGCTATTTGTGCTATGCCCACCACGGGTATCGAACCTCGGTTTGCAACGTTATAAGTCCGCGTATTTAATATATTGTTGTTGGAGATCTGCAAGATTGGTGATTTGAGTGAAACGGCCGCCAGATGACGTTTGCAGTGACTTCACGTCGGAACGAGTGTGTGTGTTTTCTTATAGCATAGGCATATCGGGCTATCTGCTGAACCCACCGAGGGGAATCGAACCCCTGATTTTAGCGATGTAAATCCGTAGACTAACGCTGTACTAGCGGCGGGCGTAGGAACGAACAAGCTTTATATATTAACTACGAATCTTAGAAACTACAGTGCAGATTTTGGAACATCCTGTACGAAGTCCAAACTTTCCTGAATAAAACATTAAGGTACGTCTGGTGACTCGTAGAAGACGATTATATGTTAATACATATTACTTTACAATTTCACGCAGTAAAATTAAATCGACCATTGCTATAAAACTCATATTTCTGAACGAAACACGTCATCCATTTTTGAAAATATTCTGTTTCAGATTGGTTAAAAGCAGAATATAAAAGCCATATTCAAACGTTCTGTGAGGGGCCTTGAAATGTTTTTGTGAAGGTTATTTAACCCTTAAACAGCGGGAATGTTGTAGACATCAGTATCAATTGATGATGGCCGCCGTTTAAGGATTAAACGTCAACCTTAAAACGTATATATATAAAGAAAACGCAGTAGATAAACTATTAAGTGTAGATATTGAATTGTGCCAGCGAAAGCAATTGAATATAAATAAATAAAAACATAGGTTCGGACAGCAACAGAGGATTTCAAAGCTACGCAAAACTGTATCACTAAATTACGTTTCTCTCGTTCCAAGAGGCTGGTGATTTGAAGAAAATGTGTGTCAATCCTTCTAGACCATCAGGTGACCAGAACAACAACCAACAACAACAGGAAGTAATGCTGAACCCTTTAAGACCATTAAGTGACATAAAAGTATTTAACACTCACACCTACAGTCCTGAAACTGAAATAACACAAAATGTTTAATAATAAGACTTCCATTCGTGAATCTTACAGAGCAGATATAAAACTATATTTGAGTAAGATAAGACAAATAACCTGACGTAATATAAAATAGAGAAGCTTACACAACAACAAAAAAATATATGTAACATAGCTTACACAGCAAAAAAAAAAATATGTAACATAGCTTACATACCAAAAAAAAATATATGTAACATAGCTTACATACCAAAAAAAGATACGTAACATTAAGAGAAGACAGATACGCTGCCGTAACAAAAGATATTTAACAGTCACATAACAGAGATAAGTTAACGTAAGAGAAAAGATAAATATGTAACTGAAACATGAGTCAGGAAGTCCGTAACATAAGATCCACAGCGCCAGTCAATGGCAGGTGGAATTTCCCTGCAATAAAAGCGACACCGCTAAAATATTTCTTCTCTAAAAGAAACTTCGAAGACAAAAAAAAAAGAACAAGCAAAAACACATTTTATTTACAACACCTTCTGTATTCGTTCTTTATAATAATTAGATTTTTTATGAAAAGATTTTTGTTTAATACCAAAAACAATCAGTTTCAACTTCTGTTGTCGCTAAATTTAAGTAAATGTCTAAATCTGCATTCAGAAAACTGTTCAATAATAACTCTTGTTGTCGGTTATCTGAGCAAGTTTGTTGATGGAACATGTTGCTGCAGAAAGATGGAAACATAACGCACTAATCTTATAAAGTAAGATTTAGGCTTCACAGACGCGATGTCAGAGCTAACTTTTTAACCTTAAAACTCGGTTTACAGGTTAATACATATTGCTGATTCTAGCTGCGTCCACAATTTCGCACTTGTTAAATGCTTGTATAGAAGAGAAATTATTGCTTCTGTAATACGTGAACATTTTCATAAAAAAGTTTGGGCAAAAGCAAAGGGAACTAACCTTGCTATTCGGCCTTCTGTGGTGATTTGGGGCAGCAACGCGCGGTGGTCTGCAATCCGGGATTGATAGCGCGGTGAAACTGAATTCTAACGTGGCAGCTGGCTCGTCGAGCCTTCCAGGCGTCGTTACGTCACACCACGTTAGTCACAGGCCAATCTGGAAAACTCGGTGGTGGTTTCGATTTTGTGTGTGCGCTTCTTTGCGTACGTGTGTGAGTTTTAGGTTCTGTGCCATCCATATAAAGGGGAAAAGCTACACTAAAACGTCTTGTTTGTTGTTTATTTCTGTGTTTTTTAGCGAAGACTTCTACTGCCTATCGTTGGTTTCAAATAAACCCTTGATGTGACTATCTTTATTAATCACATTCTCTTTCTCTCTTAAAAAAATATATTACTGACTACTAAACGACACCCGCCGCCGATCGACAGGAAATCTCAGCTTCACCAATAACTCCTTAAAGTCAGTCGTACGATATAACTGTTCACAACATTGTTTTCAGTATACTTGTGATGAGTTTTAATAAGAAGTAACAGTTAATACTTATGTTCACAACATTGTTTTCAATATACTTGTGATGAGTTTCAATAAGAAGTAACAGTTAATACTTATGTTCACAACATTGTTTTCAATATACTTGTGATGAGTTTCAATAAGAAGTAACAGTTAATACTTATGTTCACAACATTGTTTTCAATATACTTGTGATGAGTTCTAATAAGAAGTAACAGTTAATACTTGTTGTTTGTAACGTTGATACTTATAAACATGATCGTCTTAAATGTAACACTCGCTGTGTTGTTCGCGCTAATAACTTAAAATCAAGGAAATCATTTCGGATTTATTCATGTCCTCAAGATAGAAGTCACATCATAACATTCAATTTATAAAAGTAAGGTATATCATAACACTCAGCGTTGTTAATAAATAAAAAAATTAAGGTATATCATAACAGTGTTATCAACATATATCAAATTAAGGTATATCATAACAGTGTTATTAATATATATAAAAGTAAGGTATGTGAACAGGAAAAACTAATCAAATAGCATTTCTTAACCTGAAGATCACTAGAACTGTTAAACAGTTCAAAACAGAAATCCACAGAAAAATCACCCACAGGGAATTATACATTTCCTAGGACTGAGCACATGAAACAAAACAAAAACTCAGCATCTTAAAAAACCAAATAAACACAGCCACGAAACTATGTTCACATGATAAAATTAAAGATGAAATCAACAAAATAAAACAACACTTTATCAACATCAACAAATTTCCTCAAAAAACCGTGGAAAAAATTATACGCACACACTAAGACCAACAACAAAAAATCCCAAGATACAACAAACTACAAAACTATACATTGCTGCATACCATGTGTTCCCAACATCTGCGAAAAATTAACTAGCATTTGGAAAAAAACTTATAACAAAACACGACGTTCCAGTAAACAACAAATTTATTCAAAAACCAGGTACGAAACTAAAGTCCATACTATGTAAAAACTGCACTGACAAACACAACACCAACATAATTTACAAAATACGATGCAACAATTGCCACGATTTCTGTATTGGAGAAATAAGCAGAAAAATGGAAACTAGATTCAAAGAGAAAAAAAAACCAAAAAAAAAACCTTCGCACGCTTTTGAACATGCAAATCAAATAAATACAACATAACCACAGAAAACACCCAGCTAAGTAGGGAAACAAATGTAAACAAACGTCAAATGAAAGAGGCTCTACTTATACAGCAACTAAAACTAAAATTAAACCAATATAAAGGAACACCTTTATCTCTATACTAATTAATAACATAACACCTAACTCCAACGCCCTCTGCCATCTCGTATCCCTTTACACTCTCGTCCCTAAGACATGCGCCCGACAACGGTCAGTCCCAAACTATTTTTCTTAACCTGAAGATGACTTAAGAAGTTCGAAACGGTTCTACACTTTATTTGAATTAAAGTGCTAATACCCATAACACTACACAACAAAGTTTTCGCTTCTTGAACACTGTTGGGTGTTTCTTATAGATTTTTGGCTGCTGATCACGAAAATCACATCCAAATTTGCCCATCACGTACCGTTTCATCGAAATCTTCAGTTTTGCTGCAATGGAAAAACAATATCAGGGCAACTGGAATCCGTCAATGCTTGCTGACTACTGTTGGATACTGCAACGTGATGCACCGGACATTGAATACAAACGAAAATCAAGAGCAAAACACTTTTAATTATGTTGAACTTAACAGTGTATGAGAAAGATAAACGCAATTAAATACATTATTGCCGGTAAACAGTTAACTGTCTATTTCTCAGAGTTCCTACCTGATGAAGCAAAACCAAAACTATATTTGTGCATATCCATCAGATACCTATCAAAATCAACAAAATCTTTTCAGGAAGCAAAACTTTTCAAAAAAATTGTTGTCCAGTGTAACCAGCTGTTTTTAGAATACGTTTGGTGAGTATTAAAGTGTAATTATATGATCTTTTTTATTTACATATTTTTCATCGATTCACTTTATGAAATATTAAAGCATAATTCACACGTATATACAGCATGAAAACCAGGTGGTACATACAGAGAGAAGGTTAAGTGTGTATTTTATTAACAGGAGCTGTTAGTAGCGAGCAAACCGTACGGCACACAAGCATAATCATCCGTTTAGTTCTTTATATCAACGTAAGTTTATTGAAAGAGGATGCCGTACCGCAGCCCGAAGTCGAAACTCACCCAGTTCGTCTGCTGTTACGTTCAGAAATTGCATACAATGTTATTTTATCTGAGCACGTTCTCTGAGCTGATAATAAAACAAGTACAAAACTTCACTTATATGTCTCAGACTGCGTTCCAGAATCATAGAACAGCTCAAAGGATAAAAAAATCTGATGATTTAGTAATCTCAGGTTGTGTTCAAAATCTAAAATGTCTTACAAATTTAATTAGGCCTAGCAAGATTCGTTGTTCCTGTTGGAACAGTGTAAAATATTGGAAACTGGCCAGCGTTCTGTCGGTATGTCCTTGTGGGTTGGACTCATGACACTACAAATAAACAAGCTCTCGTCCAAAACACTAAATCCGTGCAACTGTTAGTGACAGAAGTTCCGGAAGTAGGCCTGTTTTATTTATTGAAAAAACAAGAGAAGCAGGTTAGAAATTAACTCCTGCTCAATTTATCATCAAGTGCATGTGAAACTGACATCGTCAGCTTCTTTAATAATAGTATTAAAAATACTAAAAACGGTTGTTATGATTACAAGAAATTTAAATATGCATCTTCTGACTAAAAAAAAACTGTACTTTTGTATCAAGCGTTTATAGAATCGATAACCTGCAAATAAAATCATTTTCAAGAAAATGTCTCAAAAACTTGTAACACAGTTAGTTATTTTAAGAGTTGAATCTCCGCCATTTTCAAAACTGTTTACATTGTAAGACACCTAAATTTAGCAGCGATAAACACGAGGAAAGGAAGCTAGTCAACACCAGCTCTTGGGCTACTCTTTTACTAACGAATAGCGTGATTGGCTGTAACATTATGACGCCGACAACTGAAAGGGTGACCATGTTTGGTGTAACGGGAATCGAACTCGTGAGCCCAGATTGCGAATCAAGTGCCCTACTCACCAAGCTATGTCATGACCCTACTTTGTAGCTAGTCGTCACCACCCACCGCCAACTCATGAGCTACTCTTTTACCTACGAATAGTGGAACTGACCGTAATGACCCCACGGCTGAAAGGGCGAACATGTTTGGTGTGACGGGGATTCGAGCCCGCGACCCTCAGATTACCAGTCGAGTGTCTTAACAACCGGGCCATGACAGGCCTGTATTTTAATGCAAAAATATTGTTTGAACAGTGTAGCTGTTTGTTTCTCATAAAACCAATTTACATTCTGACGTATTTCCTGTTCATTAATTTGTCGATTTTTTGCTAACCAAATATAACATAAAGCAACCTATTAAGTGAATAATTAATTATTTTACCAAATAAATAACGCTTCCCGACAGTACCGATAACGTTCTGTTCAGAAATACATGCTATTGTGACTCCCTCTGTTAGCTTGAATAGTGATTATTTGTAACAGAATTGAGGAAACAAATATAGATTTACGTTTCACGAATATTTTATTTATTACCACCATCGGGTGCAGACAATATGTTTATGATAGTAACAAATACAGTGTTTGTGAAACATGCAACTGTCTTTGTCTTTCACAACTTTGTTACTATGGTGTTTCATCGAGTACTGACATTTTCAATTATTAATTATTTATAAGTTAAGTTCAATAGGTAAGGTAATTTATTTATATATCTACAAAGTCAGAAATAATTATCAAACAAAGTTGTCTATTAGAATGATACAACTAATTTTAATAAATATATGGGCATAATTGAAATCAGTGTATTTTTTAAAAGTAAACATAAATAAATTATTTTCACTCACCAGGAGCAAGGGTAAACGACGTTAATTTATATATATTCAAATATACAACTTTTTTAACACGTACACGTTATACAGTAACTGCTCTGACGAAGACTGAGTATACACTTGTGTTACAGTGTTGGTTTATTACCAATTCTTATTGGACGATTAGTTTTGGTTTTGGTTTTGGTAAGTTCTTCGCTCTTTGTACGTAGTTTGAAATTGAATGTGGTGATCAAGTCATGTGAGTAGACGGTTGTTGAACAGAGGTAAGTAAATCTCTAATATCACAACTAATATATATTTATATACAAATAATAGTTCTCACTTTTCAGTTCTTGCGAGTATGATTTAAACTCGCAGTTACCAAATTAAGTTCTCATCCAATACACGTGTTCACACAGTCTTAACCGTTGTCTTCAAAATTAAACTTTGGGCTTTACAAAAAAAAACTGGAAAGTGAAAACTGTTTCCTCAATTGTATGTATGGTAGTTTTAGTTGTTTTTACAGACCACAGCGAACCTATATTTATATACTGATGTAGGGTGTTTCTGTTTTAGGGTTTGTCGTATTGAGTTATTTAAATCAGTAAATGTCTTTGTTTTACTTAAATAGTTGTAGAACATGTGAAGCGATGTTAATAAAAAATTAAATATTATCAACTTAGTGTTTTTTATGATGTATGACTTTTATCAGACCGCTATACGTGAACATTGGTGTTAACGTATGGACTTATCAGTGCTTATAACGGGTGTAAACATAATTTTCAGGGTTATTAATCTAAATTGCAGGATTTGAATTAAATGACGTCATATAAGTCACGTGCTTTTGCAAGCAATGAGCGGCATAAAATTTCTAGAATAGTGAGAAAAGCTCCTAGGCCTAGGCAATCTTGAACATACCGCCAGTTAAAAATATATATAGACATTGTTTTTAATCTCTTTTGAAGATATATTCTGGTAGCAACTTAAAATGGGCCCGACATAGCCAAGCGTGTTACGGCGTTCGACTCCTAATCCAAGGGTCGCGGGTTCGTATCCCGGTCGCACCAAAAACATGTTCGCCGTGGGGGCGTTATAATGTGACGGTCAATTCCCCTATTCGTTGGTAAAAGAGTAGCCCAAGAATTGGCGGTGGGTGGTGATGACTAGCTGCCTTCCCTCTAGTCTTACACTGCTAAATTAGGGACGGCTAGCGCAGATAGCCCTCGAGTATCGTTGCGCGAAATTCAAAACAAACAAACAACTTAAAAATAACCTGTTACACTAGTTAGTTTAACCCTAATTTCCCGGCACATTGATTAGCTTAACTCTTGTTTCTTGCATAAAAATAATTGCAGAAAGTTCAACGAAACCTGTCGTTAATATGCCAATGTAACATACTGTTGTTCATTCACGTTCAGGCTTTGTCAACTAAAGTATTATGTATGTGATTAGGGAACACTGACGGCCTTAAGAAAAAAAACAACAAAAGAGTTAAAGATACAGGTACCTCATTTAAGTCTTGAATTAAAGTCTTGGAAGGGCACGTGCCCTGAACGCCAAACCTGTTAATGACTTTCCTTCTGTTTGGAGATTTCATGCATACTAAAGCTTATTAGGTTGTTTACTTTCTTGAGAAATACCTTGTACTTACGGTTGGTTCAAACGTCCAGATCAGCGACTCCTCTGGGTCAGGTTTAGTCTCTCCTGAATTTTAACATCAAAGTGAACAGAAATGACAGGATATATTCTCTTGAAGCACTTGTTCATAATAAAATAGCGGTATTGTCTCCCACTTTTTTTGATGTACTCACAGCTGAATGTTAAAATACCACATCTCGAACGCGAGACCATCAGATTTCTGGTCTGGTACTAACTTCTAGAGTAAGCTCTGGCCACTTGTCAAAAAAGGTTTTTCCTCAATAGATGGCAGCAGTTTCAAGTATTGAAAATTGAAATAAACACCCACATACAAAATGTATGTGGTTTCTGTATTGCTTTGTTTGGCACAAAGCTGCACGATGTTCTTTATACTTTTTAGTGTTGTAAGCCTCCATACTTACTATTGAGCGACAGAAAACTGTTAGGACACTTTAAATTTTTAAATTACTTGGAAGTAATTCACTTATTTTATAACATTGTTGTAGTAAATTGGACAAGTCTATCGTGGCTACCCTGTTGAAAGCCTGTTCTCTGTATAATCAACTTAACTGTTATGCGCAGTTTAAAAAAAGTTTTAATATAAAAATATGTGTTGTGTTCCAAATTAACGTCAGAATACTTCTTTTCAGTTGGGATATTTAGCAAGTTTAATTCTTGTTCCGTATTTCTGATTAATCTATAGCCCAATTAATACCTAGTGTTTCTTCGCATGACTATTTATTTTCACTGACGTATCTTTACTTTAACCAGATATTTAAGTAGTCTCTTCCGCTAGTCCTACTATAATCTAAAATAATTATGAAAGAGATAATACATCATCCGTTCTTTGAACAATCTTAAAAATCTCAGTCAAATACTAACACTTCCTTTTTCCAAGAGAAAAATACTTGTATGACTTTTACTTTATAAATGTGATTCTAGTGGCTATCTTTTGAACCATTTCCAATAATTCAACGTCTTTCCTAACGTAAGGAACTCAAGACTGGACACAACACTCCAAATGTGGTCAAACCAATGAAATTATAACCTCTTTACACTTGTATTCAATATTTCTGTAAATACAACCTAAATTTCTACTTACCTTGCAATTAGCAGCTGCTTTGATGACTTAAGAGAGTGATCAACCATTACACTTACAACCTTTTTTTTTTTTTATAAGTTATATTCTTCTAAATGATATTCATGATTAAAATTATGATAACTCATACGCTAATGCATTTATCATAAGTAAAACCCATCTACCATTTATTTTGCCAACTCACTAAATGATCTAAATCCTTTTGTAAAGCAGCAGCATTCTCTTCATAGCCAGAAATATCCAATACCTTAATATATATATGGAATTTAAATAATTTATTGTCCATTCCTTCATCTGTGCCACTGATGTAAAACCAAAAAGAACCAAGGTTCATTGAGCCATGAGGTATTTTGACTGAACTCCATTTATAACAGTAGCCTTCTTTTCTATCCAATGTGCCAACTTATACCCCAGATATTATTGAATTCTATGCTGGTATAATAAGGTATAGTTACATGGACATTATGCTAAAACATTATCCTACTACTAATTAATATTCATTATAATACATTGTGAAGAAAATACACTAGAATAACAATAATTCTAATTGTGTAGTTTATATTTTAGGCTTAATTTATTAACATATCTGGTTCCTTCCAGAATTGGATGATGACCACCTTGATTTTATTGGTAGCCTATTTTGTCCATTTTGGAAATGCAGGATCCCTGTGTCCTCCCAAAGCAGACATGAATCCTTGGTTCTGCATCAACACTCCCAGTTCACACCAAGGCACATATACTAGCGTTATCTGTAACAGACCAGGATGCGAGAAACATTTGGACAGGGTTGATGGTGTCACAGATCACCTGATGCTTGATAGAGTGGTCATTTCGGATGTCAACACTTCCGAGCCTCTTATGCTACCTGAAGAGTGGCTATCTGTGTCCCGAGTCCGAGAACTAGAGATTCGTGATACACCACTGTCACGTTGTTTTCTGTGTAAGAACCCACTTAGTGGACAAGGATACTACTTAAAGAAGCTTGTTGTTTCCAGCTGTTCTCTGAATGGATATCTTTGTACCAATTGTCCAAAGCTTGGAAAAGCAGTTTACAGAAATGACCATTATGAGAAGGTCTACCAAGTAAATGGCATAGACATGATAGGTCTTAGAGGTCTCAAGACCTTAGAAACACTCGATCTGTCCTTCAATAAATTTGAAGAAGTCACAAACACTTCTTTTCCTTATGGTCTGATCAACCTAAAAACACTGGTATTATCTCATAACATAATATCTGAAATCAGCACTAAGACCTTTACCAATTTTCCTGCCTTAACTACACTGGATCTTTCCCATAATCGACTAAATCTTCTTAAGAGAGACGTATTTTCTGTTCCTGACCTTACTTTGAAAGTGTTGGACGTAAGGTAAGTTTGCTCCTACCTTCAACAGTTCGAGACTTTAAAATCTGTAAATCGTCAGAAATCTGTTTTAGTTGTAAATTACAAAACCATTAATATTATTTAAAGCATTTGGATTAACGTATTTATCAATCACCGTTTCTTATCTTAATATCTAAAAACCAGTTGAGATGTTAAAGAATGCTAGATTTGCATCATTTTTTGTTCCTGTTATCATTATAAATAAATTTTGGTATAAACATAAAGATTGGGGTGGTGCAGTAATACAAACAACATCTCTTTCCATTTGATGCATGATATGAGGTCAGGCATGGCCAGGTGGGTTAAAGCATTCGAGTCGTAATTCAAGAGTCACGGGTTCGAATCCCCATCACCAAACACGTTTGCCCTTTCAGCTGTGGGAGCATTATAATGTTACAGTCAATCCCACTGTTTGTTAATAAAATAGTAGCCCAAGTGTTGGTGGTGGTGACTAGCTACCTTCCCTGTAGTCTTATGCTGCTAAATTAGGGACTGCTAGCGCAGATAGCCCTCATGTAGCTTTGCACGAAATTGAAAAACAAATGAACTAATTAATGCAAGCAGTTTCAAGTACTTAGTACCAAATATTTTTTATTAAAAGTTGTTTCACGAAATTGTAAATTGGATTTTGACTACAAGATCTTTACCATGATAGTAACGTTATATATCTGACAAATTTTGGCAGGAATCGGACATATACAATTTAGTACTACGCCAGTTGAATTAGGCATTAGATTGACTGCTCCTTGATCCATCCATTTCAGGCAACAATATGTGGTCAAAATCTTTTTAATCACTGTATTAAGGATCTGAAGAAAGACCTTCTTTGTTCTCTAAGTTTCTTTCTGGTTCTGGTAGAAGCCTGTTTCTGTGAGCTTATGGTTCTCACTGGAATGAACAGTTGGGGTATTATGGAGTAAGCCAGTGCAAGGTCTCTTTACATTCAGATCTATGTTAGCTCCTGACACCAGGAGCTCAGAGTGAAGGTAGCCCATCCATCAGCACTACACAGTCCTAGGGCATTCTATTATCCATGGTTACCTTCCATTCACTGCACTAAAGATCACCACCTCTATTGACTCATGCCAACTGTCTCACCTTTTTCTGTTGGTGGCCATCATTGTCCTCCTCCTATTATTAGAGTCAAGGTTCCATTCAATCACAGACCACACACAACTACTACAGTCTTCATTTATTCCAGTTTCTCATGCACTGAATCTTAACATGAAGGAAAGAACATCATCAACTGTTGTGGGTGCATGTGATAATGGAATTCCCTTTCCAGGATTATGACTGTCATTGTGGACCTTTGTGGCATTGAAAAAAGTCTTATGCCCAGAAGATTGTTCTACCAAAAGTGTCCATTCTTCCTGTTGAGTATTTCTCTTCAGTGCCATACTCTTCCTTCTGGTTGTTGTCCTCCAACTGCTGGAAGATTCTATTTTCCTGAGATTCAGAGCCTAGATACAGTCACTGGCATAAACAGAAAAAGAAAACCTGAAGATGTGTACTGTTCTTCTTCTGTTACTCCTATTTCACTCACTGTGATACCTAAATACAAATACATCATTACAAAGTATCAGTACAGTGTTATCTAAGTTTGACTTAGTGAAGGAAAATTATACAAATTGAAAATGTTTATTGGATGTTTAAGCAACACTAAAGAAATATTAGATAAACCTTTATTATTTCTGTTTCACCAGGTGTGTGTGAACCAACACTGAGAGGAGCAGTCAAGGTAAAATCCCTTTAATTTATTAAGTATAAATGACCTCTCTATCATCTGAAATCTAACAGTCTTTAAGAGTTTTCAAGAATTTAAACTGCTTCAAATGTGAACAGGATCTAGTAAAGTCTAATTTGATGTACAAAACAAACTTGGGCCACTCACGACCCACCACACACCACTGACATGACCCAAGACCACTCTTGCTTTAGCATAAGGGTTGAGAATGTCTTCGATCACCCACAGAAAATAAAGTTATTTTGAGATAGTTGTCTTTTCTTTAATGATTTAATGACCAATATCAGTAACAGTGGTCCATGAACAACTAGTTGAGATAAGGTAAGTTGATTAACTTTCCATGTTGTAAGGAAACCTTGAAGTAAATGGAAAGTGGCATAAAATATATGATATCTCACCACACCACACTTTCCTTGCTAGTTATCATCCAAATGTGGTAAAAAATCTGTTTTGGAGAACCCACAAAATAGGACCAGTTTACGAAATTACAGGAAATTTAATAAAGCAGTGATGTAGAAGATATAAAGTTTGTTTGTTTTTTACTGTTTCAGTAGAGAAAGAAATGTTTACTTTTTGATAAAAGAATGTTTATACATCAGCACACAATATAGTAATGTTTATTGTCAGACACTGATATGCCTACCCAACAGAATTATAATTTACTTTATACCTATATACTCTTTTCAAATTCCTTTCTTTATCCAGCTGGAACAGGCTGTCCGTACTTCCCGAAGATACATTTTCCCTTATGATTGGTTTACGTGAAGTGAATCTTGCAAACAACTTAGTTCAGTTTTTACCTTTAACAACCTGGAACCATGCTCTGTCTGCTGTTAATATAATTGATGTGTCAGGTTAGTTGCTGTCTCTATACACAGGACTATTATTATACCTACTGCCTACAGGAATAATGATGTATGTATATACAGAAGATATATATATATATATACACACCCACTACTAGTGTGACTGTTAAGCCTAAGTAATTTATATATACATATTCACCAGTAATAAAAGTGGTAAGTAATATATATATATGTACATATTATAACCATAAATTTTCAAGCCATAAACAAAACACATTAACAAGCAACAATGTGGGATTATAAAATACATCCTAGATTTTGGAGGTGACTGAAAAAGTAGGTCCTCCATTGTGGTGGGGATACACTGTCTATCAATCTTAACCTCCAATTCACTAGTCTCACATAAGAAAATTAGAAATTATGAGAGTAAGATATGAGTGCTCAAGCACACAATGTCTCACATCTACATCACCCTTCACTGCTTACAGGCAGTTGCGGGAAAGATACTGCTCTTACAAGTTAAAATAAGAAAAAGATGAAAAATAAAAATAAGGTACTACCATATTGGGGGCACGAATGCTAATCTCAAGAGGTATGTTTTATTTTACTCACCCCCATTAGTAAAGTGATAGTTTACTGTGACTCTCATGTTTTTATATGCAGCTAAAGGTGTACATTTGCATAAAGTAGTGTACTCACTAGTAATGTGCCTGGTAAGCCTAAGTAATAATGTATATACACATTATTAGTGAGTATACTACTTTATGTGAATGTCACATGTATACCCATTGCTAGTGTGATTTGTAAGACCTATTTGTAATAGTCTTTTTATTTTAACTTCCACCTTTTTTATCACCCACAAAGCATATTTTTAACAGATGTAATTTAAAATTTTATTTTTCAGGAAACTTCCTGATTTGTGACTGTCACATCAAGTGGATATTGACCAACCTGTCCTCTACCACAAAACTACACGGGGCTTGCAGCTCCCCCTCAAAATTAGCAGATAAACTTTTGAAATATGCAGCTGGAATTGCGGAGTGTTGAGACGATTTAGATTCACCGGGGTGTGATGTAGCATTTTGTTTATCTGTAGCCTTTATTGTCAACTTTTTCATTCGTAGCAGTTATATGCAGCACTATATCCATCTGTACCCATTATTTGCAGCTTCATTCATATCTACCATTGTTTGCAGCTATTTATCCTTCTGAACCCATTATTTGAAATTTTTATCCATCTGTGCCCGTTATTTGTAAATGTATAAGATTGACACTATACACAAAAAAAAAAACAACTTAAATCCAATACATAATTATCTGTTTTATCAAAGTTTTTCTTTTGTTTAATATTCAGGTGTTGTTTTAAAGAACTCTTAAGTGCCAGAACAATAGATTAGAAATATGGAATTATAATCGTTCTCAATAACAACAGAACAAGATAATCGTAAGTTTTAAAAGTTACTAGAATCAGTAGAGTGGTGTAAAAACTATAGATAATACATGATATTTTGATGTTATAGATTTATCACCTGATAATGTAAAGCTAATTAAATAAGTGTCTTGTAATTACAGACAATTTCCTAAAATCCAGCCTACACATGCGTGGTTAATTCAAACATAACAAATATAAATGGCGCTCAATACCAACCATTTTATCGCTACACCACTGGTCAAGTTTAATATTGATTATTTTTGTTGTTATTAAGCACAAAGCTACACAAAGGGGTATCTGTGCTCTGCCGACCGCAGGTAACAAAGGCTAATTTCTAGCAGTGCAAGTTTTCAGACGTGCCACTGGGGGGAGCAGTATTGAATAAGCTTTACTCATTTTGGATTCAATAAGTGACAGAAAGCGATCGCCTATATAGAAGGGGAGGATCCATAAATTATACGTATATATTGTTACATTTATTTTATGCTAGTTTCTATAATGTACGTTAGTTTTGTATTATTTATGCTAATAAAGTAAATTATGTTAATGGTTTATAATAGTACATTTTCTGACTTTTCTAAGTTTTGAAAGATCACAAAAAAATTACAAACATTAACCACTCACCTGGTGTTGAAATTTTGCTAAAGTACAACTCGTTCCAACCTCTAACAATTCTTTTGTTGTAAGCTTCGAATCAGGCGTAGAGGGCAGTGTATCAAGATTCGAGCTGTGATATACCACTGAACACGTTCCGTAAATGAACGGTGAGGGCTCTACCTTTGCTCTTGTCCTGATCAACAGTTCTAAGTTTAAAATGGCTATTTTTTTTACCCGTCAGGTGTTTCATGTAAGCAGAAAATTTAGTTATATTTTTTCCTAATACTTGTTTGTTTGTTTTCTTTAGAAGATGGCATACACAGGTTACTAGGTTATATAGTGTATTCTGAAGCCTTATACATTTTGTAGAGAATAAAAAAAATAAGTATTCAAAGATCGTGAAAATTGTTTTTCTCTGTGAAATGATTAAATTACAGTTGCTGCTAGAATTAAGTAGATGTTAGGCATATTAAAGATGGTGATAAACGAAAATAAAAGATCTTGGTTTTAGTTATTCGCCAGTTTTTGATGTTTTTGGGACGCTCTGAATAGCTGAAAAGCGGCATATACAACGGAGATAGAGCGGGTAACTCTTCATATATAGCTTCTGAAAACGTGTAGAAAAGAAAATGCAGGAGACTTTTGCGTTGATTTAATAAGGACGTCCTAGCCTAGTGTTGGTTCACACTACATTAGACTAGTATTAGTCCGAGTTAGCTATGAATATTTTAGGTAAAAGTTGTCACTTGAATTCTCCCTAGCGACGTGTCCAGTCTTATCTTAATTATGAACGAGTGTTTTCATGTTGTTGTATTTTTGTAAATGATGGTTTAATATGTCTGAAACTCAATCATTTCAACTTCAATTTGTTTTTGTGGAACTTTGCAGAAAGTTATTCGAAGGCTATCTGCGCTAACCGTCCCTAATTTACAAGTGACATATTAGAGGGAAGGCAGCTATCATCAACGGCAACTCTTGGGCTACTTGAATGATTGAACTTATAACGGTCCCAACGTGCGAAGCGTAACTTTACGTCAACGGGACGATAGCCATAACATTATGGGTTTACAGATAGGTACGATCACGCCCTCAATGCCATGATTTAAAATTTCATGTCCAGTTTAACTACATTTGAAACGATATGATGTGAAAACATCAACTGAATGGAGTTCATCTTCATGAGGTAGCCAATAAAAAACAGATAAAAGCATTGTTGTTTGTTATTAAGCACAGATGGCTATATCACGAGTATCGAAACCTAGTTTCTAGCATTATCAGTTCGCAGACATACCACTATACAACTGGGAGGGATTGATAAAAGCGAGCGATTACAGTGAATAAAATTTAAAGCACGTAGAAACGAATGGTAGGCCTGGCATGACCAGGTGGTTAGGGCACTCTACTCGTAATCTGAGGGTTGCGGGTTCAAATTCCTGTCACACCAAACAAGTCGCCCTTTCAGCCGTGGGGCGTTATAATGTGACGGTCAATCCCACTATTCGTTGGTAAAATAGCAGCCTAAGAGTTGGCGGTGGGTCATGATGACTAGCTACCTTTCCTCTAGTCTTACACTGCTAAATTAGGGATGGCTAGCGCAGATAGCCCTCGTGTAACTTTGCGCAAATTTCAAAAACAAAACAAAAGACCGAATGTGTGCAGTTCAAAGTGTGTGAGGTAACAATTACGAAACCTTAGCATTTAACAAGAAAAACAGAATTACAGATGGCGCTAATGTTTAAAGAGATGAGGCAATCTTGCTTTTGTATATTTATAATATATATATTCTGTCACATGAGAATCCTACAAACTAAAATGAATATTTTTTGTCAGAGTTAAATATAACAATAGTTTTTTTAAGGTAGCTATCCTAGTGAGGTTATACCTCATTAAAAAACATCCATGCACAGCGTGTTGGACTGTTAGTCCAAAGTTCTGTGGTTTGCGACCTGTGACAGACAAAAATCGCTCTCTGCCCTGTGGGCTGCTAAGAGTTACTGTCAATGCCCTCTATTCGATGTGACAAGTTTTGGTGCTTCAAACAAAAATATACATGTAGTACGTCATAAACTTTGTTTTTATCCCAGCATGAAGAATAAAACCAAATTATCAAAATAATAGAAAACTTTTATAACCCTAGTAAACTTTAGAGACATTAAAATACCAGCAAGTGTAACTTAATTTATTTCATACTTTCGTCCAGTGCTACACAAAGGATTATCTATGCCTAACAGTTTCAGTGTTTGAACTGGTACATTTGTTCATTGATTCTCGAAGTATCCACTAGATGTTTCCGAATTGGTCCAGAATGCAATCATTAATAAGTTTGTTTTCGGTGGCAAGCAAAGATTGGTGGAGTAGGGTCAGTATAGGTAGCCAATCATCCTCCTTCCCCTGAAGTGGTTCACTTACGAAACAGAACACCAATGGAATAAAAGGTGCTGTTGACAGCTGGCTTTCCCCTAATCTGGCAGTTGAAACTTTGAGGCAAATAGGTTTAGATAATCATTGTGTTGCTTTTTGTGGCTATCCAAAACAAATACGCTGTTACCACGAAGTTAGTACTTTATATTCGTCGCGAGTTTTTTACTTTTAATAGACTACACTAAGGTGTTTAACAAATGAGATATTACGAAACTCCTGAACTGTCTTGATGTCGATGGTAAAAACCTTAGCATCATCCACAAACTTTACTAACAAAGATTTGGTATTAAATAGACACTTTTTAAGAAATAAAGGGAGGTATTAGACAATGATGTGTTCTATACCCTTTTCTCAGTATACAACTAAATTATTCTCAGAAGTGTAGAAAATATGCTGGGAATTCAATTTGGACGATGAACACGTTAAAGTATTCAGATAACATGGTGTTAATTGTTAAAAGCGAGATAAACATTATTGGCTCTCACTAGCAAGAAAACAGAATGTTTGGTAACATCAAAGAAAAGTAATAGTTGAAACTGCAGATTTACAACTAATGGAACAAAAATCTGTTCAACCATACAAACTCACTGATAACATAACATCAGGTGATAAACGTATACCATATAGGTTCACTGATAACTTAACATCAGGTGATAAACGTATACCATACAAACTCACTGAAAACATAACATCAGGTGATAAACGTATAGAAGAGGTTAAAATTAATGACGTTTTACAGAGACAAGTTTCAAAACATGAAAGCCATAGTTTAAGACAAAAACGTACGAGTAGAAATGAGAAACAAAACCGAGTCCATTATTTATGTACGGATGGAAAACTGACAAAAAAAATAGAGAGGGATAGAAAGGTAGTGAAAAGGTGTTGGTTAAAACCAGCATAACATGATGAAGAAAATAAGAAATGCACTCAGCTCATAGGACATGTGAGGAAGAAATAAAACATGGAGGACACAGCAATAATGAGCAAGGAAGGAAGACAAACAACAAATGGAGATGTTGGATGGACCAACATGGCGGTCAGTAACGGTAAATAACAACAGTATTGTTGTGGAACGCCAGGGAGCAGAGAGAAAGGGGATCATGATTTTCAACACTGTAAAAGACTAGAGTGAACAGCACCCACCGCCAACTTTTGGATTTCTCTAGTCTGAATGAATAGTTGGATTTGCATTATATACTAAAGCCCCTGTAATTTCCAGAGCAGTTGGAAAAGGCTTTCTAACAGGTGGTTCGTAAGGATATCACTCTGCCTAGAAAGGGTTCGCGTCTCTCTCCAAACACTGAGTTCGTCAACAAAATGTTCAATACAATAACTTCTGTTTACAAACACAGTACAAAGTTAAGTGTTTGTTATGGGTGTGTTAAAACGGAGGAAGAGACAGTTGTGAAAAAAAAAAAATATTGTTTCTTTCATTAGTCCATTGTGATCCACCCACCAGTAGATTAAAATATTAAAATAAAAACAACTTCCGATGTTAAAATATGGTTAACATACAAACAAAGAAATAAGTTAGAATTAAGTGTTCTTTGTCTCTAGGAGAAATCTAGAAAAACCTATATCTGTGTGAAATCTAAAGAAAATATTAAACTTGTTCAAGTGATGAGATAATTTGAATTAACACAAACACATTGAGAAATGAAGCTGCTCACAACATGCTCCTTTCGCATGAGACCTAGAACAATACCCATTCCAGTGTGGAGTCATGGAGGTCTCAAGCCAATACCTGATTCACCGATATAAAAGACAACCGTTTAACTCAAGACGTTACTGAAGCAACAACGATCTTCCTGTCCACGAAAGTAGAAAAAGGTGACGTGTTTATTTAAACAGCTCCGGGTCAAGACTAAAAAAAAATATGAAGGAACGTACATATTAAATATGGAACAGCAGACATGTGATTCCGTTCTTTACCACACTCATCGCTCTTGTAGGACCCAAGAGCGTTTTTGCAGTAACGAATCGCGAGCCATTAATCCTCGGATTAGCAGTTTGCGCAATAAAACCAAATGGCTCCACTTGGCCATAAATTAAATCATATGATGTTTATAAAGTAGCTCCGTGACAAATATTATTTATTTATATATTTAGCAACAATGTGCATAGATAAATGATATGTAAATATATATATATTTTTTCTACATCTAAGAATTTTTAGGATATTATATTCATAAAACATACTATTTTTTTTAGAAATAAAACTAAAGTAGATCATGGTCTACTGGTTAGCTTACTGGGCCACAGTCCGATAGTTCATGGCTTGCGACCCGTTGTTGCAAAATCTCGCTCCGCCCTTTGGAATCGTAGGTGTGTTATAAGAGTGACAGTCAAATCCCACTATTTTATTAGAGTAGCCCAGAAGTTGGCGGTGGGTACTGTTGACCAGCGACCTTTTCTCTTGTTTATCAGTTCAAAAGTAAAAACAGTTGGCACAGATAATTCTTATACGATTTGGCGCGAATATCCGAAACAAAAAAAAAACATTAAACAAGAGCAACAAAAATTCGAAATCCATTTTTACAAATCCACGCTGTAACTTGAGTAAATAAATAGAAAAATTAACCTCTATGATACAGTTAAATCTTGCGACGAAGTCCTTGCTGTAATGATCGAACCATGATTACACGTTTAAATTAAAATCAAAGCAGCGCCAGTTGCGAGGTTTATTCCTTACAATACTCGTCGTTTTAATATCTTTGCCAACAGTGACCTGAAAATACACACCATGTATAAATATTTGTTGTTGATAAATTATTAATTACACACTGATTTTAAAAATAAGTTAAACAATTTCCCACCAGATCTAAAATATTATAGTTTTGGTTTCTATTATCATGCGACTACAATAAATGTTCATCTAATAGCGCCATGTGAAAACTAGTTACGGTGTAACCGTCAGTTTCTTTCGTTCCATCTTAAGAGAATTCATGAAAGAACACCAGGAAGGAACAGCAAGAGTGAAATTATTTGGTGACCCCTTCAATTATCATGTATGTAATGTCTGTTTCTATGGGGTTCACAGAAGTAGAAATGGTAATTTTCAGCGAAGTAAGAACCATTTATTAGGCTGGTGTAATTTGTGAACACGCTAATTCGTGTGTAGGTAATTTTTAAGTAAGGTATACGAAATCGTGCATGTAAAAAAAAAATTTGCGAGGCAACGAATAATTTAAGATTTTTTTTTTTATATTCTATATCTTCTTTCATTAGCAAGTACTACCTAAAATTCGTCATAATAAATATATACAGTTAAAGACAACTCATAAGATTTATATTTGCCTTTGAAATATTGTACACGGTAATGTTTCTTTTCCAGGTTATGAAGGTGATAATCCTGGTTCTTGTGGTGTCCTTTGTTAGCCATCGGGGAAGAGCTGGTACTATGTGTCCCCCTGAGAAAGACATCTACCCTTGGTTCTGTATCAACACACGAACGTCAAATCAGTACACTTTCACTACCGTTATCTGTAACAGGCACAAGTGTGAGCGCCATCTTGAAAACATTGACGGTAAAGCAGGTCACATGATGTATGACAGAGTTATTATTTCTAGTGTGATAAAAGAAAATAAAATGAAAGACAGAAGCGTGGTAAGTCTTCCGCACAACTGGTTGTGGACGTCCCGTGTCCGGGGGCTGGAGATTCGTGGTACTCCACTCTCGGGCTGTTTTTTGTGTGATAGCCCCGTAAATGAACAGGAACATTACCTGAACAAACTCGTCGTATCGAACTGTTTTCTGAATGGAACGGTTTGTACTAATTGTAAAAGCAGCAAGAGACGAAAGATGGACATCGTGGACACATCAGGCCTCAGCCGTCTCAGTAGTTTAGAAACACTCGACTTTTCCTTCAATAATCTAGAAAGAATTACAGTTACGTCTTTTCCTTCTGATCTGGTTAGCCTAAAAGTAATGATATTATCACATAACGTAATATCTGACGTCAGCAGTTAGGCCTTTACCATCTTTCCTGCTTTAACCGACCTGGATCTTTCGCATAATAAACTAAAAATTCTTAAAACAGACATATTTTATATCCCTAACCACAATCTCAAATCACTCAACATAAGGTAAATTTTATAATGATATTTCTTGTTTAGTCTTAAAAATAAGAAGTTACTTGAAATTATTGAACGTAAGGTTTTATCCCGAGATTTGTTGTTTAGTGCTAAAAGTAAAATAATAATGACTTGAAATTACGAAATTAGAGGTTCGATTCCCCTCTGTGGGCACAGCAGATAGCTCGATGTGGCTTTGCAATAAGAAAACATTGGTCAGGCCTAATGCTAATCTGAAATTACCAAATGTAAAGTAGGTTTATAATGAGAGTTGTTGTTTAACCCTAAAGGTAAAACAACAAAAAAACACAAGAAATTACTGAACGTAAAATTTTCTTTGATTAATCCTAACGATAACATGAAATTACTGAACGGAAGATTTTTTAACGAGACTTATTGCTTAGTCTTAAAAGTAAAAAAGAAACAAACTTGAAATTACTGAACCCTTGTGTGAACTTAATGCAATTTTAAAATAAGACATGTTGATTAATTGCAGTGATAACTTGAAATTACTAAGCGTTTAAACTGAGAGGCATTGGTTAGTCCTAACGATAATTTAAAATTACAAAATGTAATGCAAGTACAACATGTTGGTTAGCCCTAACGGTAACTTGAAATCACTGAACCGTTCGTTGTATGAACCAACATAAGTTTAAAATAAGACGTGTCGGTTAGTCGTAGAGATAACTTGAAGTTAAGTGAATTATATATGTAAAAACGGCTCGTTTGGTTTGAGAAATATTTTTATACGTATATATATATATATATATATATAATTTCAAGCATCCAACACGCCCTCTACATTCCTACACTCAGTTACACAACCCTCTTCAAACATGTGGTCAGCTATCGATCAATTACCTCTTTCTTTCTTTGTTAACCTGACGATGACCGAAGAAGGTCGAAACATTGTTCGCTCCTCTACAAAAAAAATTTTCTCAACCCAAACGAGCCGTTTTTACATGTATATTTTTTATATATATATATATTTCTGTACAAGTGAGTTTTCTCGTCATTACTGAGTGACTTATAATACTTTACATCGATTTTTATCTAATAATCCTAAACAACTGATCAGAAAGAGGGGAACAGATGCAACCGGTACAGGGCAACCTACAGAAGCTCTACACATACTCAAACCACCTAAGAAAGACAAAAACAGGATGTCTCAACGTAAAACATGCTTGCAACTGCATCATTTCAATAACAAATGTTTTAGCCTTTTCGTATACACCATTTATTCTGTAATTGTGTTTTTATAGCAAAGTTGCATCTCATCTAGTGTGTCCACCGAGGGGAATCGAACTCATTATTTTAACGTTTTAAATCTAAAAACTTTCTGCTGTCCCACCGGCGGACTTCTGTAATTCTTTAATGTCATATCTTAACGCCTAGTACTTTCAAATATTTCTTCGGTCATTTAACAGCAAAATTTGTTGTAATTACCTGGCACTTGTAACACTGTTTTTGTTATAACTTTATTATAAATATTAGCGTTATTTACCTGTCGTTGTTCTATTTCTCCAACCCTATAATAAACAGTGTTGAGTTGTATGTGATTTGTTTATGAAGTTCAGTTCTGAGAGTCTCCCCCCATGTCCATAATGTGAACCATCCCACGATAGAACACGTTACAACAGTCTTAATGATAATCTGGAACTACTGATCTTTAAGGTGGATTTATAGTATATTGTTCATTACATTGGAGCGCCGTTAAGCCGCGGTATTTGGGGGTTCAACCTGCTAAACCGCTGCTTAGGTGGTCCACGGCTTAAACCTTTGTGACTGAAAAGCCGAAGTCGCCAACAGCTCCGCCGAGGAGCCTTCCGGGCCATTGCGTGATCATTATATCGGATTATCGAATTAAAAATAATACTTTAATTATTGATCACTTTTTTTCACGGATTTACCGCGGATTACTTTAATGTATAGAGAGGTGTGATTCGGTAACAATGGCGGCCTCCATAAAGCTGACATAGAGAGCGGATAAGGTAGATTAACGGTCGATTTCTATTGTAATATATTTTATTTATTTCCCAAATTAAAGCAAATCCTTTTTAAATACCCCCTTGAAGTTATAAAGCCAGGATTAAATTCGTAAGCCGCGTTTTTACACGTTCTTAAATTAGCGGTGAGCCGCGATAATCCTCGCTCACATCGCTCACAAGACTTGCTACAGCGGCTTAAGCGATTTCGCGGTTTACTGGTCCGCGACTTAATGGCGCTCCACTGTAGGTCTAACGCTAATCGGAAAGTAATGAATGTTTCTAATAATATATGTTCATTAGTCCTAACTAACGCTATGTACCAGTATCCTGGACTTACCGAAATTGAGGTGGCTTACATGAATTAAGTGACGCGACCTGGTGTTGTTTCTTGTGATTAAATTTAATAATACAATTAACATGCGTCTTCACACTTTTAATATTTCCACTACAAAAAATGAGAAACTTAGAATATTCAAAGAATTGTTTTACAGTAAGTATACAAAATGTCTTAATCAAAATGATATTAGTCCTAGCAGCTAATACTTTAAGCACCATATTTAAATATGAGAAAACGTATAGCGTTGAGCGCAAATCAAGACTTTCAGAATGTCGTATTAATAATCTACGTTCAAACCTTCTTCGTGGGTATTTGGTTACGTTGGAAATTTTGATACCCAGGAGGGTCAGGTACAAAACACCTCTTCCTCCATGCTAGAACAAAAGCTTGACGTCAAATCGTAATAAAAAAAAATCGGTAATCCGATTTAACACTAGCATCTCAAGAATAAATGCAATGCAATCGAGGGCGCTCGTAAGAGACCTTCTCTTCCTCTACTTGTGAAGTTAAATTTAACTGGGCTACTGATTAATGGCTAATTCGACAAGATTTAAAGTTATTGAAATTATACTGCAATCTAGTGGCAAAGGTCCGTTGGTAGTCCGGGAGAGGTTAAATATTGACGCTTAAAATATATATAAAAAAAAGAGGATAGGGGTCTGTAGATCCAAGAACCTCAGAATTTGCTGTGGAGGGAAACGGGAGTACCCCGAGAAAACCCACTTTCACGATAAGAGTGCCGAAAAATCTATCCCGACCATACCCGGAAGTTGCTGAAAAGGAAAGCATGGTTAGTGAAGCTTTTTTAAAAAATACACAAAAACATACACAACGGTAAAACACACGAGTTAAGTAAACGATGGGTCAAAAGATCGATCTAAGGCACCAGGAGGATAATGATAGACTGTTCGTGGATATAAAACAGTGATCAATTCTATCTGTATCAAAGAGTCGTTCAATTTCTGTCTGGGACGATTGGTGTCTTCTTACGAATCTGGTTGGTGTCTTCTTGCTGAACGTGATGTTGATGTGTGTAGTCTTAAGGTGCATGTGTTGAGTCTGGCATGAAGCTGTCTTCTTTGGTTGGGGTCGCTGCTGAAGAGTAACGTCAACGTTGGTCAGAGTATTCTTGTCTTTCTTTTTAGCATTAAGTGTAGAAATGCTGCTGGCAGCAGAGATAATGGGCATACTTGGAGATGAAAAGCTTACTAGACGGGGGGTACTCTGATTGACATGTTGAAGAGTAGTTGGTCGACGTCGGGGACGTTCGGCATTAAAGTGAAAATACTGTTGGGTACATCCGTGGGTACGTACAAAATCGGCTACTTGTTTATGCTCGGTCACGACTTTAACAAAGTTAATTAATAATCCTGTGGTCTTGGAATGGATTCTCTGGGCTGCATGAAGTTTCGTGGAAGGTGTTGTTTCCAGAGAATGTTGAATTTCAGCTGGAGTTGTAGACAAATGAACGTTATTAATAAATACCGAGTATAAGCTACTGGAACTTTGGGTAGGAGAGCATTGAACGTCGATATTTGCAATCCACGGTTTACATGGGTAAGTGTGGTCTTGGAGTGTTGAAGGCTGCAGTAATATACCTCCTCAGTGAAGGATTCTTGTTTTTTTGGGATCAACTGAGACATTAGGTTTGAACTGGTCGATGAAGGCAATAATCTGACCGGGGTAGAAATTCAATGGTAATCCGTCAAGAATTACTGTGGGTACTGATGATGTTGGCGTAGAAGGAAGCTTGTACGATGAAGGCAATATGGCAGTGATGAGTTCTCACGTCTCAACACTTCAGCTACTAGTCAAGGAATGAAACGTAACGAAAACGAAAAACCAAAGAAGTCAAATCGTAATGTTATCTACGCGGGTTAAATTACGTCACCATTGACAACCGGTAGCTTCCTCTAGTTAACAAGTTATAAATTTACCCTTACAGCGTTACTAAATTTATCTTCATTTATAATTTTATGTAAAATAAGTATTAGATTACCTCATTATCATTATGTGCCTATTTTCAGCTCGAACAGACTGTCAGTACTCCCTCAAGTCATATTTTCCCAGATGGTTGGTTTACGTGAAGTGGATCTTGCTTATAATCTCCTCCAGTTTCTGTCTTTCACTACGTAGAATCATGCCCTAGCTACTGTTCGTACAATTAATGTCACGGGTAAGCTCATCGTGTATTTACTAATTACTGTTACAAGTGCTAAACAGCCAAGTTAGGCTACCTAGAATCATGTGGCGAGTGTTCAATGGCTATATTAGAATACCACTAGAACCGTGAGTTGTGGACAACTCGAGTGTGAATCACATATATTATTTTACTGGTGGGTGGCGCTCTGTAGGTAAAAAAATTACTTTAATAAACGATTGACTATAAGAATAAAGCAGACAAATCATCTTAGTAATGGATAGGGTATTGACAGTGTGTTCACTTTATAACTTCTATTAGTCTTATGAATTATGTTTTTTGTTGTTTTCATACAGAGGACGCAAACAAACATCCCAAAAAGTATTGTTGAAAGCTATACCTTAATTTTAATAAGTTAACTATTTGATATTTTTTGAAATTACCATACTTTAGGGTTACTAGAATGTAATTTAGGTATATAAAACACCCTGGTTTATGTATTTCACGTTCCAAAATATATCATTGTTCATATATTTCATGTTCCAGAATTTACCATTTTTTTATGTATTTCACGTTCTAGGAAACTTCCTTGTATCAGATATGGTACTTTCCTCGTCTCACGAGATTAGTTTCCCCTTTTGTGTTGTCCTCTATATGCGAACGTGTTTATAACACATGTCACAAACCTTCCGAACCCTCCTACTGAAGTCAAGGATTCCATCATGTCTCTCATGCAAATATCACTAAAAAAGAGAGCACAACTGTCTTATAAGGCATGTAGCTCCCTCTATGAGCCACTACCGAACCATCATTTCTCGTTTGACAGTGTTTTGGTTCCGGATTTTTTTGTTTCTTACTTATCGAAGTGGTTTAACTTAATTTACTTTATTTAAAAAAACAATCCACTTTATTTTATCAGGTATTTGATTTACTCATGTTTTGCCGCGAAACTTTCGCTTCTTTGTTTGATATCACCTATGAATTTCGAAGTAAACGTCATCAATTTGGATATGTCTCATTGGTCTGATACCATAATTCAGGCCACATAGACAGACGACCCTTTGGGGGATGTATTGAGCATTATATGGGACGACCTTAGTTTTCTGCTGTTGCCCTTCTTTCTCCTGAGCCTGGCGAGAATTTGATTGTATGTCTCCCCCGCCTCCGGACTTTGCCTTACCTTCTCAAACCCTTCCTGAGCATTTCGTTATAGGCCCTCGCCCACATTCTCGGATTTCACTTCTCAGGTATGATGTTTTGTCTAATGTTCCTATTTTTGTGACCAATGTATTTTCCTATTGCATGATTCTATCTCCCAACCGTATTTAGTTTTCCCTGCCCCATGATATTCGGGTTCACATTGAATATTTTTGTCTCCCATTTAGGTATCGGTGTTAGTATAACTCATTCTTCACGGACTTCAGATCAGTCTGCCTTAAATTATCATAGAGTAGACTGTCTTTATCTGGACCAACAATTGTTGGGTTTGGTTTTGACTTTTTGGGGATGTGACCCAAATATCTCATCCATCTTCCCATTCCCCAAGTTTACAGTCTTACCCTGATTACTTTTTTGGTACTTCTCCTTGTCCCCTCAGTGGACTCAGCAGATAGCTCGATGTGGCTTTGCTATAAGAAAACAGACAGACATACACACACCCTCCTTGATTCATCTTCTGTCTGAGGCTCTTCAAAGGAATGCTGAGGGGTTTTCTGGGAATGCCCTCTTTATTCCTCACTTCCATATTGACCTGCGTATCGTCTTCGGATCTGACCTTGTTAAAGTAGATTACTTGTTGTTGGACTTTTTGAGTCGTGTTGTTATATTGTTATGAACCTGTCTTCCAGCTTTTTATCTCTGGGACCTGCAGATGGGCCCCATTTTGAGATGATTAATGTTTGATATGATCCCAGCATTTTTGGAGTCTAGGATAGCTTTGCTACCACAACAATCTACCTTTTCTCGTCTGATGGTGTGTTTGTCCCAGTTAAAGTCAAACATGGCACCGATTTCTGTCTCCTGACCTTCTCATTCCCAACCCTCTCCTGTTCCTCCTTCTTGTGGTGCCAGTGTTCGTCATTCTTTGTGATGATGGATGTTATAGTAACAACGGTTCCAGTGACTACATAATGGGTTTGGGTCTGGTGTGAGCTTGTCAGGCGACCTTCATCCATCAATAGAGACCATTAATATCTTTAGTTTGGGTTTTTCGAGTTTTGTTACAGGGATTTATCACACATTTTCCTACTCTTCCACCCTTTTTCTGCCAGTGTTTATCTGAAATAGTGTAAGCATTCATCACACAACAAACTATTGAACTTGTTCAACAGGGTTTGAGGGATTACTCATGTCTATTTGCAGTTCTCAAAAATGCAGGGGACTTTCATTTCATTCTCTTTGGTGTTTTTCCTTTGGATGCCTAAGATGGGCATCTCCAATGCCGATCTGCATATTTCCATATTGGATCATTCTTATCCTTATCTTCAGTCTGTCCATTGTGTGGTTTTTCAACATGCTTCTCATTCGAGCCCAACTTTCTCCTCTCTACCTGTCTTCTATAGAACTGGCTGTTTGGAACACCCTTACTGCTTGCGAGGTTCTATCGCATTTGGCGATATGATTTTTTATGGATCTTCTCCCATCCCTCAGTTGAGCTCACGTTCTCCCTACAGTGAGTTCTCTATGGTCAATGGAACCTTGTTCGAGATTCCATAGATGCTGCTATAACCTTTCTTTTCTACATTGTGTAAAATCTTCATTGGTGGTCGGACAAGGTTCATAGATCGACGGGTGTCCCACTTCCTCATCTGTGACCAAATTTACATCTTTTCACAGATGCATCCCTTCAGAGCTGGGATGTGTGGGTCTATCACTAGGAGGCTTTGGGTTGTTGTTTTGTTAGGGAACATCCTTAAATTTCTTGCTGTTCATTGGGCATTAACTCACTTTTTTCCAATCTCCAGAGCTCGTCTGGCTATGATCCATTTTAATAATTTAACAATAGTTGCTCATATCTATCACCAGGGAGGTATTCAGTCGATATTCTTGTATTGTCGAACATTGGATATTCTCTTTGGGGCCCAGGATCATCATCACATTTGTTTGATGGCATGTCACATGCCAGGTGTTTTCATTCTTATGATGGATCATCTTTCCTGACCTAATTGGGTTTACCCAATGGAGTATTCCCTTTATTCCCTTGTTTCTCGGTGGGGTAGTCCTTTTATTGATGTATTTTCCACCACATGCAATCACATTTGTTACCTTTGTTTTGTTCCCACTTCTCCATAGTCAGGCTTTGGCTATAACTGTTTTCAGCCAGAATTTGTAGAACAGATTCCTTTATGTCTATCTTCCTATCCAATTAGTTGGTCAGGTGGTCTCCCTCATTCATACCACTCATTACAATTTTTTTCTGATTGCTCCTTATTGGCCCACTCTACCATGATTTTCTCGATTACTGCTGTTACGTTACCTCCCATCAAGTCCAACACTTTAGTTTTTTCATTGCTTCTTGCCTTTGAAGGAGGTTCTACAGTTGGGCATATGGACCACCCCTCAGATATTCGTCTGCTATTACTTACATCATTTTGTAGCTTCTGCTTCCTAAAGGTGTCACCTACCATCTATAGCTACACTTCAAACAATAGTATGACACTAGGTAAGCCTTTGTGAATGCTTTCTTTTCTTTCAAGTTTAAACCTTTGCCTCTCGGATCCTACTCTGTGGCAAGTGGTGCGAGATCAGGTACTCTTTATATACAAATCTGCACTGTACTCCATACTAGTTCAGAAATATAGATGAATGAAGACCAGTATTTCAGACGTTATAACCCTACATATCAGCTCTTGGGCCTTGCCTAAAAACGACTTATTTTACCAGATAAACAGTTGTAACTTGCATCAAAAGCTTGCTTTATTAATGTTATCACATAAACTTATTTAACGCACACCTTTTAAAGTACCACATTTACATATTACTACATATTTTGTTGCCCAATTCGTGCAGAATCATCAGAGACTTGTAACATAATAAATAACAAGAAGTGAATTTATAAACGTTGTTCTTATTTTCGGCTTAAAGAGTTGAATATCTGTAAAGACGCTTTTGGTATTAAAGTTCTTTCAAAATTCTATATTCATTTTTTAGTCACTGTTTGATGTTATCTAACGAATTTATTACAACAACAAGTGTTATGGAGTCCCGTACAATATGGCGAAGCATGATTATAATTAGTTCTGCTTTTGATTTGTCGAGAATCAGAAGTGTCTAATAATAGTATTTCAATTTGTTTCAGGTTAAGCACAAAGTTACACAATGGGATATCTGAGTTTCTGCCCACTACTGGTATTGAAACCCGGTTTTTAGCGTTGTAATTCTGCAGAAATACCGCTGTACTACTGGGAGCTAATGATATTCTAACAACATTATCAGACGAACAGAGTGTGATTAGAATTCTGTTATTATAGACTTGTCTAATTCATGAAAATCCCAGTATTACTAGATATAGTGTGTAATATATAGAACAGGTCTACTACTAACGTCTTACAACAAGTATAATTAATTATGATATGCAAGAACGAAGGCAGAGAGTGGGTTAACCCTAGTGGGATGTTTGAAAGCTGAGCGAATACAGAGAGTTGTTTATTTCTTTACTTTTGAAAACTGTTATTTTTTAACTTTTTATCTTTTCATTGTTTTCTCGATTTTCAGTTATTTTTTTCTAGCACACGTAGGTGCTATATGTCAAGACTACTTACTCTTAAGAGAATCATCAGTCAATTATTACAACTCACAACGGCTGTAATACGTAGTGTGTTATAACTTTCTATGGCCTTGCACACTCACCTTCAAGATAGGGTGTGTCGATAATTTCGTGATATTTGATTCATAAGAGGCCCCTCGGTGTGGATTCCTGTACGAGGTGAGGGGACCTCCCAAAGAAGGTTCTATTCTTTCAGGTTACCTCCCCTGGGATCTAAACATCCAACCACGTGTTTGCCGTGCGTGGCGACCCGTGAAGGAGAGGAGTGGATCCTGGCGGTTGAGGGGTCCAACCCTAGCACACCACTTTGGCCTTGAATTTCTGTTCCTCCCATACATTCCAACAAACCCCAAGATCCACATCCTTTGGTTACAGGTACAGGCATTTCTTCGGATGATCTTTTTCTCCCACCCAAGCTGCTAAACAATCATTCGTTCGCGTCCTCAGTCACTGGAATCCTCTTCCAACAACAAAGATCTGCCCAATCGACCCAGGGAAGGATCCATGCAGGTCGATAGATCTCCTCTGAATAAGGACAGTAAGGAAAAAAGACGTGGTCGTAAACAGAAGAGTTATCCAGCCAATTCGCCTTCACGTCATTAAAAACGGCCACCTTGATACAATGAAACTGTCGAGGTTTACGTTCTAATCTGGATGACGTTAAAGCACTGACTGCTTCCTACCATTTTTTATGTCTTTCCTCACAGGAAACATTTCTGAAACCTGCCGATACAGTCACCTTTCGGTAGTTTTCTCTGTACAAAAATGGCAGGCTGTGTGATGGATGAGTTCAGGGAGGGGTGGCACTATTGGTTGATCAGTATGTGCCCACCCTGTCTTTGTCACTCAACACACGCTTGAATGCTGTAGCCATTCGTGTTTCCTTGGGTCATACCATCACTGTTTGTTCTTTCTACCTGTCCCCTGGAGAGACATATGATCAACCAGACCTTGATGCTCTCGTTGAACAGTTGCTGTCTCCCTTTCTAATCCTGGGGGACTTCAATAGATATCATCCCTGTTATTGATAGGAGTGGGTCGCTTTGTAGAGTGTATGTTCTCTGATCACAATCTTTCTCTTTTCAATACTGGTTCTTCCACTTATTTTCATGCACCTAGTCAGTCCTTTACTGATATTGATCTCTCGGTTTGCTCCCCTTCATTATTCTCCCATTTTTTTATGGAGGGTTGACAATAATCCACTAGGCAGTGATCATATTCCTATACTTTTGAGAGAGACTGGCCGTGGTCGATGCCACCCAACCCGCATGTCATGGTGGAAGCTGGATCAGGCAGACTGGTCTACTTTCACTGCTCTTGCAGAACTTGATCATGCCATTGTTTATCAGCCATCAATAAACAACTGTGTGGCAGTAGTAACTGACTGTATTATACAAGAAGCTGCTCAGTGTATTCCTAAAACCTCGAACGTTTTCCACTATATCCTCGTTCGTGGTGGAATCCTGCCTGCCACATGGCATGGAAGGCTCAAAAACGGGCCTGGGATACTTTCCGTAGATATTCTACACTTTCAAACTGCATCACTTTCCAGCAGGCCCGTGCACATGCTAGGTGAGTAAGACGTCAAATCGTGAAGGAATCTTGGATTAAGTTCACAACAGGCATATGTTCTATCACCAGTTCTAAAGTCATATGGGCAGGATTCGAAAGGTCAGTGGGCACTACAATTCTGTCCCCCTCTCGATTTTACTCTCTGATGGCCAAAAGGTGGCTGATGTCTGGAGCATCGCCGATACTCTAGGTGAAAGCTTTTGCTGGGAATCTAGCACTTCTGCTTGTTCCTCCACCTTCTTTGCCATCAAGACTCGGGCAGAGCATTCACCTCTTTCCTTCCAAATTGACTGTCTCTATGACTATAATCGTCCCTTTACACTGGTGGAACTGAAACTGGCCCTTCATCGGACTGGCAGTACATCTGTTGGACCAGATGATGTACACTATGACATGCTGCGCCATCTATCTCCTGCTTCTCTTGATATTCTTCTAATTGTTTTTAACCGAATCTGGCAGGAGAATGTTTTTCCTAATGCCTGGCGCCGGGCTATTATCTTACCTTTCTCTAAGTCTGGGAAAGATCCCAAGATTCCTTTAAACTACCGTTCAATTGCTTTGACAAACTGTCTCTGTAAGACCTTAGAGAGGATGGTTAATGCTCGTCTTGTTTGATTTCTCGAATCAAACAACCACCTCTCGCCTACCCAGTGTGGGTTCCGACGATAACACTTCACCATGGACCACCTGATTCAACTTGAAACGTCAATCAGAGAAACCTTTCTCAAACGACAACATCTTGTATCAATATTCTTTGACATTGAGAAGGCTTATGGCACAACATGGAGGTTTGGCATTTTGCGAAACCTCCATATATATGGGTTACGTGGCCATTTATCCATGTTTATTAAAAAAATTTTAATGGAGGAGATTCAAAGTTCGTGTGGGTTCGACACTTTCCCCTTCTTTTCTACAGGAACCAGGGGCCCCTCAGGGATGTGTTTTGAGTGCCGCACTTTTCAGTATAAAGATTAATGCCACCACTGAACAACTCCCTCTCACTATTGCAAACGGGCTCTATGTCGATGATTTTCAAATCTCATGTCAGTCGTTGAACATGAAATATATTGAGCAGCAGCTACAAACTGCCCTCAATCGTGTACTGAAGTGGACCACGGCAAAAGGCTTTAATTTCTCTCTCCCTAAAACCATTTGCATGCACTTTTGTCGCCAACGGGGTATTCACCCTGATCCTGAACTCCATATTGGTGAAGTTTCGCTGCCTTTGGTCCCTGAGACCAAGTTCTTAGGGCTTATCTTTGACCATAAGCTGACCTTTATGCCACACATTAAGCAGCTACGGGTCAAATGCACAAGAGCACTGAACATCTCCTGTGTCCTCTCTACCACCAGTTTGGGAGCAGATCGATGTTCTATGTTAAAGATATATCGTTCTCTTATTCGATTGAAACTCGACTATGGATCAATGGTCTATGGCTCTGCCAGACCCTTGGCCTTAAAGATGTTGGACCCCATTCATCATCAAGGACTTTGACTCTGCACCGAGGCTTTCCGCACCACGCCAATTCAGAGCTTATACGTAGAATCTCATGAACCTTCTTTGCACCTTCGCTGTTTGCAACTGTTTTTACTATATTCTTCGAAACTTCATTCCTTACCAAAACATCCCACCTGGGGATGTGTTTTCCTTCCTCGGTGGGCCATACTTTTTCAGAATAGACGATCTGCAATTGCTTCTTTTGGCATTTGTGTCCAGGCGCAATTGGGTGAATTGGGCCTGTCCTTGGATAACATTGCAGTATCCACTGGTCAGCCCATTCCACTATGGCTTCTTACAGTCCCCAAATGTGACCTTTCTTTAAGTCATCTGAGAAAAGCAGATACTCCCGATTGGAAGTACCGTCTTTTATTTACTGAACATCTTTCGAACAATCTTTCCATTCCAATTTATACGGATGATTCCAAATCAGGTGACTGTGGGCGCTGCCATGGTTTGTTGCGGTTTAGTGGTTGCACGCAGAGTCCCCTCTACAGCTTCTGTGTTCACTGCTGAACTGTACGCCATTTCTCTTGCCCTGGATCATATTGAAGCTCAGCAGTACTCCAACTGCACTATTTATACTGACTCGCTTAGTTCTCAACTGGTCCTGGAATCGCCTCACGTTTGTTCACACCCTGTTTTGCCGATGTTCAAAACCGACTGGCCCATTTCTTTCCAACATCTACTTCTATCCAGTTTTTCTGGATATCAGGCCACGTTGGTATTCGCGGGAACGAGCTCGCTGACATCGCATCTAAATCTATCTGCTCTCGCACTATCAACGCTGTGCCTGTTCCATACATGGACTATGGTCCTGTATTCAAGGCTTGGCTCCATGCCAGCTGGCAATCGACTTGGAGTGAGCAAAGTGAAAACAAGCTTTTCCAAATAAAACCCTCTATTGGACTTTGGCCGTCTTGCTTCCATAAGGATTGGAAAGAGGAAGTTGTTCTAACTAGACTACACATTGGTCACAGTTTTTAACTCATCGTTTTATTTTATCTTGAACTGATGCACCAGTGTGTAGTTTGTGTAACACTCAGATCACAATAAGCCATATTTTACTTTCTTGCCATCGTTACGACCCTCAACGACGGCACCATTTTAACCATATTTTGCCCCATAGTTTGTCCATAACATTAGTGTTATTGATGACGGTAACTCTGTCCACCTTGATAAAGTTTTTAGTTTTTTGATGACCATTAATCTTTTAAATGTCATTTAAGTGTTTTATATTTCTTCATTAAACCTTTTTTTTGTGGTTCCCTTTTAAGAATCACAATTTCTCTAGTTCGATTTGAAATTACAAAATAGCCGTAACGTGACTGACGCTGCTGTTTGACCTATCGATATGATCTACTCTTTAGTCATCCTGGCGAGTTATTATTACAATTTTGCTGCATGTCTTTTAAAACTTTTATTACTTTACTTTTTGATAATGGCTGTAATAACACACAACCCGGAACCAGGACTGGAAAGGCCAACTTCAGGTGATTGACGGTGGTTCTTGTACTTACCTGTTAGTCTTCCTGGCGGGTTATGATCATTACCATTATGCTACAGAAAGTCCTTTACAACTTCTCTTTCTGTAGTTTTTCTCTTGACATTGTAGACTGGATGTCAACATTTGTTTCATGCTATTTATGTTTTTAAATGCTGTTTTGTTTTATCGTCATTTCCTTTTATGAATTTTACTACATTTACTTTATTTTTACCTGACGTTTGGCGCAGATAGCCTAGCTGCTTTGTGCCATAAAACACTAAATCAACAAACCAACCAATCATAAGAGGCCTGTCTCAAACCGTACAACTCGTTACCGGCATGTGTAAAGCGGAAGGGGATACCTGCTCTGCCTTGTTTGAATAAATTGGTATGGTCTGCTTTACTAAACAGGGTTTTGATCATCACCCATTGCAGTATCTTGTGTGTAGTACTTCCTCTTATCACTCCAGTAGATTTTCAGTCCCCTCTTCTAGTGAAGTATAGGAGTCCTTATCACTTACCAGTTCCAAGCCTTTGAGGTGGTTCACCATGGAGGCAACCTTTTATATTGGTTCTACATTTATGGTTATAACCAGTCAGTTCAGAGTAGGGTGGTGATATTCTGCAGGTGTAGAATGTGTACCATCTTCTGAATTTTAAAGACACATATGACGGAGTGAGATGTTTCAATGCAGTTAACCACTTCGATTGGGTGTCCTTATTCTACCCCTGCACAGATGTCAGTATTCCACAGGCTGGTTTTGGATATGATTGAATCACTTAACATAAGTCCTTATAGAAGTTTAGGGTTTTCCATCTTCCCTCCTTGATTCTTACCTCTGTGTGGTGTGTAATGGAGTGTAAACGTGGGATGTTTCCATTTTTGTCCTGTGCAGTCCCTATTCTCTCTTACGACAGGGATGTCATTGACTTTTAAACATTGCGTACCAGTCTCACGGTTGCGGGAGTTAACTGTATGTTATGGATTTTCCTTAGATACTTTATAACAAATTCCCGGATCTCTGGCTCAATGCTACTCTTGTGACTTGCCCTAAAATCGGTCGTTTCCTCACATTCACGATTCAGTATCATCATCATCCTACCCTTGCGTGAAGGTTATGATGTAGTTGACTTACTGAAGGTGGTCCACGATGCTCTAGCCATTACCAACATTACTTCTGTGGGATTGGGTTTCCACATTAATCCAGTTAGAATCACCTTCCTAACTTATACTTTCACACTCAGATGTACGCCATGTTTGTTCCTACCTGCTCATGGCGAGAAGATACCTTGTTCACAAATGGTACAATGCCTCTCGTCTGATTTATTTATCTCCTCTACAGAGATATCCTTCAGATGTGTTTTTTTTTTCCTCACACTGGTCCCTCCACCTTTTCAGTGTAGATTCTATATATCCTTGTGAGTGTGTTATTAGAAGCTATAATTTTCTTTATAGCGAAAATGTATTTCCGATTGGTGCTTCCCTCCATTCATAGTTTTCACTATCTTCATCACAATATTCCGGTGCTCGTTTTTCTGCCAAACTTCGAATTAATGGTTTGGTAGTGGAGCACAGAAGGCTTCACATGCGTCATGTAGTAGTAGTGCTCTGGTATTGGTGGGAAGATAAGGCATGAAAGACATGTTGGAAACCTTGATTCCAATACGGGATTAGGAAGATTTGAGGCGTGTGCTACAGAAAAGTTCACATATAGAGAGCACACAGAACGGTTTGGTTTTGAATTTTACACATAGCCGTCCCTTTGCGTAAGACTAGGGAAAGCAGCTAGTCATCACCCCAACCGCCAACTCTTGGGCTACCCATATATACCGTCACATTATAACGCCCCCACGGCTGAAAGGGCGACCATGTTTGGTACGACGGGAATTCGAACCCGCGACCCATATATTACGAGTCGAGTGCCTTAACCACCTGGTCATGCCGGACCGCACGAAACGGGAAAAGCTAATCTTGTGAGAGGAGGGAGTACCTGTCACAAATACATTTTCAATATGGGAAAATTATAACTTTGTTTATTTTATTCCCCATGAATCTTCCTTGTTTACGTGTATATCATGTTGCAGGAAACTTTGCTCCTATATATATATATTACAGGAAACTTCTTTGTTTGTGACTGCCACATCAAGTGGATAAAAACAAGCATATCTTCCAAGATAAAGTTGCATGGGTCGTGTAGTTCCCCCTCGGAAATGACCGACAAGTACATAAAGCATGCAGCAGGTATTATGGTTTGTGACTAAACACAAATAGGTCTCTTTAATCCAAAGTGTTGTTATGGTAGTTTCTACAAGTTACGTGAGCACTATACATTAATCACATTTTATTTCTTTTAAAAATACACGAACCTTTAGCTTTTACAGATGTTTTATGTAAAAACTTCTACCCTTTAATTTTATAGCTGTTAGTGTTTACACAAAAAGATTTGAGATACGGAGCTTTTATCAATTGCAAAACAAACCAAGAAACAATTAACTAGCAAAACATCTCAACAAATAACCACAGCATTATTAACTATTTTTACAAGGAAAAAGTGAAATATGATATTGAACGAACTTTTTGTACGTCATGTTATTTCATGAAAGCCGAATCTAATTTAGGTTACTTTTATTACATTTTAGGTGATGCACCTTAACGTTGGCACCTACATAACACTTTTACATGTTGTTGTATATGCACTTCGAATATATTTTTACAAAACAAAATCTTAAGTAACATACTAGTTTCAGTATTCCGTATTATGTATATTTTTATTATAGTGTCCAGTTACTTTTTCGATTATATTTTGCTACGATTTTTTTCTGAGTCATTTACAGTTTTAATCTTGTTACCTACATTTTTATGGACTACAGATGACCCTCAGAAATAAATGTTTTAAAAGAAACTCGTATTTATTAATTTTTTACGAGGTTTTGTCTGTTTCACTACAATGCTTTTAAAATCTTGTGAATCCAGATCTCGTGACAAGAACAACGTGAAATAGAGTGTGTTTTAAGACGACTAAACATAGCCTCCTTATTAAAACAAAAAAAAACTTTATAAATAGGCTGATGGGACTATTAAATTGAAATACATAGATGAAAATTTATTACATAAAAGACAGTAAGAAAAAATATACTGATATTCTTCTTTATTAGCCGACTGTAAATAGTATAATTAAATATTCATTTACAATAATATTGATCCTGCTCATTGGTTCAAACTAAGTGATTTCGGCACAGGACTGCGAACCGATGGTCTGTCTCCCTTGCCACAACATGGCGCTACGTACTTTGGAGCGATGGAAGTGTTATAAGAGTAACTGTCAACTCCTACTATATGAATAAAATAGAGTAAGTGTTGGCGGTGACTAGTATTGACTACTTAGCTGCCTTCATTCCCTCTAGTCTATTGGTTCAAAATTAGGATAGCATGGATATTTATTATATATTTTTCAGTTAATGTCCATCAACGCAGATTCGTTAAATTTAAGGTTCGATCGGTGTAGAAAGTTTCTTTTAACCGTACGTCAGTAAAATGAAAACACTGAAGATGGTTAATCATCACAATTAATCAGAAATGGTAGTAGAAATTTAAGTAATTGTAGAAGTGCAACAGTCGAATGATTTATCTACTTATTGATAGATGGCTCTGTGTGGCATTATTCTTACTCCTTTAGATATTAATAGTAAAGACAATGTGCGACAAGTCGAGTGGTTTCTCTAGTCCTTAATAAGTGGCTTTATGAAGCATTGTTCTCGCTATCTATTTGACAAATAAAAAAATAAAAGCGTTAAAAAGTTCAAACTTTTCCGCTCGTTGCGAGATAGCGTTACTATATATTATTTTTACCGTTTCACCAATATCAGCAGAAATTCGTGAAAATTAAAAGCAAAACTTATATCATACAAAAACAATAACATCAAAACTAACTTGTATTACTCCTATTATGTGAACCTTTACTGTACAAAAAGTACACGTATCGTCGAGGAAAGAAATTACTAAAGAGTTATTTGTTAAGTAATTTACATTTCCAACTCTTATCATAACGAATGTATTTACTCAGATTTATTTTTAAACAACGCTACACTTTAATCTTTCATGACCTCGCTATTATAAGAACTGTTTTTAAGATTCAGAGGTTTTGTAATTCTGAATGATTAATTAACAACTACTAATTATACTTTTTTTATAAATAGTTTGGAAAAAAATCATTTGAAAATTTTACAGCAATGTTAAACAATGAACAAAATCAAGCTATCGAAAACATGAACCTTTTTCTTTTTTAAACGTTCCACAGAGGCCAAAACATGGTCGTCGGTTCTTTCTTATAAATTTCTACGAATCCCTTTTAATGTTAATCATAACTACAATATTTTTAAACGTGTCTTTCTTTACACGTCTTATGTCAGTTCTTCTGGGATGTAAGCCTTCAGACTACAGTTAATAATGTGAAATAGTTTCCATTTAATGAAAATACGTTAATTACTTCATCTAGTCCCTGCCTATAATATTCACCGTTTTCTGATTCGCTACAAGCTCAACCCAATTTGGCTAAACCTAAAGTTAGACTTGGTTCTCTACCTAAGTGCAGTTTTCTAGTTTCCAATAAAGTCATAGAAACAGAATTGAAAATTACTAACTGCATGCTTCCAGTCTATAAAATTTATATTTGAATGTTATAGTAATATAATACATTAATTTCCCCTTCTGACTGACTATTACCATGAACATTGTAACCATTCCTGACAAGCAGTGTCATTTCTCGTAACGACTAGGGCTAAAGATGGAATTTCGCAGAGGTTGGGTCGTATCTACTGCATCATCATTTATACTAACTGTTGAGAAACTGTACTGTTTTTAACTACGTCTTCTGGTGATTAAATGGGACCCACTGTTGAAACTTAGTACAATGTAATGTACAAGAAAGATATGAAACAAACGAAAATCGTCCATATTAAATTACACGCAGCGGTATTGGCGTTACAAGCTTCCAAACCGTGCGTATAGAGGGGGCAGTGTTCGTGAATCAACGGACCAGTCATTCGATCCATGTAGCTTCGTAGAAATATTCCTGCTTGTTTCCCACAGTATTGGGCAACGTGGTTGTTCTGGCAGTGAACGAAGCTGCTATAAGAGCTGTTAGGAGATATAAAAAAATAGTCTGAAGTGATGTGAAAAAAAATGTTAAACTAGGAGACACAAGTAAAATAATATAAGGTTAGAAGTAAACCAAGAAAAGAACATTATCAAAGGCTTAGAAACTATAACTGCTTCACTTTAACATATATAGCAACTGTACGTTATACTGGCCACGTGCCCCCATTTTATAACGCTTTCCTACACTACTGATTAAGGTACTAGAAACACTACATTCATAAACTCTTACCAACACCATTTTCGAAGACCTTTGTTTACGTCTTCGTCTCCTTCGTTTTCTTTCCGAAATAGTTCGGCTAGTGTTCGGTATTTTTCGGCACATTTCTGTTCATTTAGTGAAACGTTTTTGAAACAGGCGGCATAGCTCAAATATGCTGTAGAAACAGTAATGCTAATATGAGAAAAGTTTCTAACATGTTGGAGTGTATTGAAACAAAAATGTTAATGTGAGAAAAGTTTCTAACATATTGAAGTGTAGTAAAAACAATTATGTTAACATTTATGAGCTCTATTTTTATTCCATGTTGTAATGTTTAGAATAATATTTATCCTAGTGCTTATTGTGAGTAAAAGTATGTTATAGCTCTTAGAGTATGACCTAGTTAGCGCTCAGTGTGACATTAATCTATTAATTTGTGGTCAATTTTACTTTAATCTATTACTTATTGCCCAGTGTCACTTTAATCTATTACTTAGTGGTCACGTGACTTTAATCTAAGTCCATGCTTGTATGTTGTACTCTCTTTAACATACTCTGTGACCTGAACTGTAAAGTTGAAACCTATATCCAAAATATAAGTCTAAAGTTTTATGGGTTTCAATAACCAAAACGTAAAGTTTAGGTGTTATGAGTTTATTCAAACAAAACAAATGTTCAAATGTAAGGTGTTATGAGTTTCCAGTCACAAAACATTAACCTAGAATGTTAAGTTTCGAGAAACAAAACGTAGTCCTAATATGTTAAAACCTTTTTGATAGTGAAATATTTTAAATTTAAGCTATGGTACATTAAATAACTTTTTTTTTTCTATGGAATATTATGTAGATTCATAAGAATTAATTTTCGTGACAACACAACTTATTTTGTCATGGTTTATAGTTTTCCTTGAAAGTTACCCTGTGGAAAAGTAATAATAAAAGCTGTTTAAAAAATAAACATTAAAATGGGTAATATGGACAAGTATGGTAGCTAATCTATAACCCACCTTCTTGCATGGGTCCAGGTAAACATAACTCTTGGATGACTTGGCGGGTCCCATTAACTACATCATGAAAAACCTTTTCTGGTGTCCCCCACGAACATCTGGTCATGTGATCATCTACACAGCCAATACCATGGCGCAACTTTCTGTATAACAACATACAAGTTATGATTCCGTCAGTTCCTTTTGTTTCAAATTTTTATCCGTCTATCTAATTAAATAATTACACTGTCTGTCTTGTATAACTAACAGTGCTTTACTCCATCTATATAGTTTATTGTTTCGCGTGATTGGTTGGCAGTAATTCACACGATGGATGTTAATAGATGCACAACTTTCACTAATATTATACAAGTGTAATTTTAAAAGGATAGTATTATGTTAAACTGACCCTTCTCTGATGAATTTGTTTCTCTCGGATATCGGAGAAAATATGAACGATGGATATCTGAAACAGTCGTTTGAACTGGTGGACTAAAGAGAACAGCAAATTAACATCTCTCTTTCACAAATAATTCTCGGGCTACTCTAATCGACTAATGGTATTTGACTTTAACTCTTATATCGCACCCATAGAGCCAACGTGTTAAACCATCAGATTTACAAACCGGCACGCTAACCACTAGGCTACTACGCCTATCCTATCTTTGATAGAAAAATCTAATTTATAGCGAGGCAAGTAGGTTCCTTCAGATATCGTATTAATTTACCTGATTAAAGGAACCAGTTTTATTTCACTTTGTTTGTTTCATTAGTCTTTAATAACAGTTTATCGAGTATGACTACAGAGCAAATCTTTCCATAAAAATAAAACAAAACCGAATTTGAAAATAGCTCTTCAAAAATCTAGTGAAATTACAGGGAAAGAAAAACGAGAAAATCTGTGTCTGTTTAAAGCTTCAAACGTTTCTTTACTTCCACTGTTGTACAAATAATTGATTATCGTTTAGAGGCGAACAATCGTGTTCGCAACACACTCTGTGACAGCTGTTTCCTGGTCTTTTAAATACAATGTTATCTTTCATTGTACCAACACCAATTATTCGATCCAAACGCATTATGTCCCAATATAGCGTGGGAGACACGAGGTGCGTTTCATTAAATAGTAAAGTTCCTTGAAGATGCAGACATAAGATATTTTTTAATAAGAGTTTCGTTACTGGTCATATAATAAAGCTATCTTGACACACAAATGACTAACCGTTGGGTATAAGTCTCCATGTAGCCCAGCAGTAAGACTGGAGCTTATAATGCTAAAATTATGGTTTCGATACTCGCGTTTATAGTTCATTATGTACCAAAGCGATTAAAAGCAAAATTATTGGTCATATAAATAACAAGGTACTGTCATATATTGTCATATATAACAAGATACTGGCTACATAGTAAAAGCAAACAAAACTATTGGTCATGAAATAACCAGGTACTGGCGACAAACAAAATATTGGTCATATAATAACAAAACAATGGCTACATGTAAATAGTAAACAAAACTATTAGTTTTATAATAAAAGGGTACTGGCCACATATTAACAAAAAATAAAATTATTGGTCCTATAATAATGGGCACCGATTACCTGGTAATATGAAACAAAATTACTGATCATATAATAACAACGTACTAGCTGCATAATAACAGCAAAAAAAAATAATTATTTGTCATATAATAACAAGGTACTGGCAAAGTAGTGTTAGTAAACAAAATTATTGGTGATATAAAATCAAAACAGTGGCTATATAGTAATAATAAACAAAACTATTGGTCACATAATAACAAGAGTAAACAAAATTATTGGTTATATAACAACAGGGTACTGGCTACATAATATAAGAAAACAAAATTATTGGTCATATAATAACAAGGTACTACTGCCTACATAGTAATAGTGAACAAAATTACTGGTCATATAATAAGAAGATACTGGCTACGTAGAAATAGTAAACAAAATTATTGGTCATATAATAGAAAGGAACTGGTTACAAAGTAATAGTAAACAAAATTATTGGCCATATAATAACCAGGTACTGGCTACATAGTAATAGTAAATAAAATTATTCCTGATATAAAATCAAGACAGAAGCTACATAGTAATAGTAAACAAAACTATTGGTCATATAATAACAAGGTCCTGGCTACATAGTGAAACTGAGTATTATCAACCATATTATAGAAGTCAAACTGTTGTATCTACCATATTGTTGAGTGAAACTAACATGTATCTATGTAGCATATTGTAAAAGTCAAAATAAGTTGTGTCTATCACATTCTAAAAATCAAACTAAGTTTTATCTATCATATTTTAGAAATCGAACTAACTTGTACCTACCATATTGTTGAAGCCAAACTAAGTTCTATCTATCATATTGTAGAAGTGAAACTAACTTGTATTTACCACATTGTAGATGTCCAACTAACTTATTTCTATTCTATTGTAGAAGTCAAACTAAGTTGTTTATATCTTATTATAGAAGTCAATCTAAGTTTTATTTACCAACTTGTAGAAGTCAAAACAATATCAACACATTTCAGTTCCTGGAAGAGCTATAATGCAGCTTTAGGACTATGAAGATGTTAATTGATCAATATACTTACTCACAGACAAGAAGAAGTTCTTTCCTGGTTGAAGGTAAAGCCAGGTTATCACTTTGCGTCACTCCCTGTAAAATCACCATGCAGTGGACTAACTCTTCTTTTGTACATCTTGACCCACTTCGTAACCCTAAAATAATGTAAATTAATTTAATGTTATATATGCAATACAGGATAATACATCAAAATACACTCTTTCTATATATTGCCTACAACAATAATATATTTTAAATATAGACTACAAAAACACTTTTTCTTCATTATCACCAACACAAATATTCTATTGTTGACTATATACTACAAGAACTCTTTCTACATTATCACCTACTACAAGAGTCTATTGTTAAATATAGACTACAAGAACACTTTTTCTATATTATCCCCAACAACAATCAGTGATGACGTGAAAACCCACTTGAAAAAATATATATTTGTAAAAACGGCTGGTTTGGGTTGAGAAAAAAATTTATGTAGAGGAGCGAACAACGTTTCGACCTTCTTCGGTCATCGTCAGGTTCACAAAGAAAGAAAGAGGTAACTGACCGATAGCTGACCACATGTTTGAAGGGGGTTGTGTAATTGAGTGTAGGAATGTAGAGGGCGTGCTCAGATGTTTGATTATATTATTAATATAGGTATAAAGGTGTTCCTTTGTATTGGTTTATTTTGAGCTTGAGAAAACGTGTGAATGTGACTTTATGTTCTGTGAATCTCGTCTCCATTTTTCTGCTTGTTTCTCCAGTATAGAAGTCGTGGCAGTTGTTGCATTTTATTTTATAAATTATGTTGGTGTGATGTTTGTCAGTGTAGTTTTTACATAGTATAGACCTAAGTTTTGTGTCTGGGTTTTGAATAAATTTGGTATTAACTGGAATGTCATATTTTGTTACTAGTTTTTGCCAAATGTTGGTTATTTTTCTGTTGATGTCAGGAATATATATATGGTATGCAGCAGTATATGGTTTAGTGATTTTTTAATTCGTGGGATATATTTACTTTTGTTGGTTGATTTTGCTTTCTGTCTAGGTGTGTGCGTATAATGTTTTCTACAGTTTGTGAAGGAAACTTATTGATGTTGATGAAGTATTGTTTTATTTTGTCTAATTCATCGTTAATTTTATCTGGTGAGCATAGTTTTATGGCTGTGTTTATTTGGTTTCTTAGTATATTGAGTTTTTGTTTTGTTTCATGTGCTGAGTCCCAAGGAATGTATAGTCCAGTATGGGTGATTTTTCGGTGGATTTCTGTTTTAAATTGTGTATCGGTTCTTGTAATTTTGAGGTCAAGAAATGATATTTGATTGCTTTCTTCCTGTTCACATGTGAAGTTAATGTTGGATTGTATAGAGTTAATGTGATTGAAAAAAATTAAGTGTGTGTTCTGTAGATGTGAATTCCGCAACCGTGTCATCTACATATCTGTACCAGTATAGTGGTGGATGTAATGCTGTGTTAATTGCTTGTGTTTCAACTTGTGTCATAAAAATATTGGCTAGAACTGGTGGTACTGGGTTGCTCATGCTTAGGCCATTTGTTTGTATGTAGTTGCGGTTTTTGAACATGAAGTTTGTCTTCATCGTGATGAATTCTATGAGGGTTGCTAATTGGTTGCTGGGAATGTCTATTGATGGGTTAGGGTTTCGGATACAGAGTTCTAAGGCTATCTTGCAGGCTTCAGCGATTGAGACTTCTGTAAAGAGGGATATAACATCGAAACTGGCCATTAAGGCTTTATGATTAAGTTGATTAAGATTAGACTTGAAATTAAAAGAGTCTTTGATGAATGAGCTGGCTGACGTTACATATTTGGAGAATGGCCATGCTATGAATTTACCAAGATTGTAATTAAACGATTCATATATGGACATTATTGGTCGTAATGAACAATCTGGTTTATGAGGTTTGGGGATACCGTACATTTGTGATGTGCGTAAGTAGGTCTTCCTTAGGTTGGAATAAAGTGTTTTTGAAATTGTGTTGGCTTTTTTAATTTTTAGTAGTATTTTGTTTAGTTGCATTTCGTGTGTCTTTGTTGGAATTGTGTGTATTGGTTTAAATTTGTTTGTGTATTGTAGGATGTTCTTCATTTTTTGGATGTATTCATTCGTGTTCATTACGACTATAACGTTTCCTTTATCTGCTTTTAGAATTTTTATGTTTTTGTCTTGTTTTAGGTTTTTAATGAAATTAATGTCTCTTTTTGTCAGATTGGTTTTTAGTTTTCTGTTTTGTGAAATTATGTTGATGGTTTTGGGAGAAAATTCTTTGAAAAAAATCGTTTAAGATGTTGTTTTTAGATGTTTCTGGAAAATATAATTTTTTTAATTTTTTCTGGGAAGTTTGTTTGTTGGATGTCAATAAAATTGTCGAATTTGTCTTCTTTCTGTTGGTTGTTTTCGGTTGTTTTCTTGTTTTTGTTTTCGGTAGAAAGTATCACAAGTCTCCTGGCTAGGTCTTCTAAACATGTTTTAATTTTTAAGGTGGGAATGTACCTAGGTGCTATCGCGAAGATGAGTCCTTTGTTAAGTAGATGTATCTTGTCTGTGTTTAACTGTCAGTCAGATCTGTTAATTTTGAGGTCAGTCAATGGTTTGTTGTGTTGGTGTTTTTCCTGTTGTTTACATCTTAGTTTCTCTAGTTTTTTGTTGTACCAGATCTTTTTGTCCCTGTTGTTCCTAGTGTTGATTTGGTTGATGTTTCGTTGTATAAGTCTGTAAATCTCTGGTTTAATACAACATGCCAGTTGATGGTCTAGGTTCATTTTGTGTAACTGTAAGTCATATAGTTCTTTGTATTTCATGTTCAACATGGCGTTAAGTAGTTTTTTTCTGTAAATTTTGGATAACGTTTGTGCATTGATTAAAATTTTTTGATAGTTAGGGGTTAGTTGTTCCTTGTTCAATAAAATAGATGTCATCAATTTATAATTCTTTGGTTTAAGTTTCATAGTTTCTTTACGATCGTATGAGCGTGTACTGTTAATAGTGGTGTAATGTGTGTTAGTTCAGACATAATGGTTACATAGATAAGTACAAATACACGATTATAATCAAACATCTAAGCACGCCCTCTACATTCCGACACTCAATTATACAATCCCCTTTAAACATGTGGTCAGCTGTCGGTCATTTACCTCTTTCTCTCTTTCTTTGTGAACCTGACGATGACCGAAGAGGGTTGAAACGCTGTTCGCTCCTCTACATAATTTTCTCAAACCATACCAGCTGTTTTTAAATATATATTTATCCCTAACAACAATACTCTATTGATAACTATGGACAACAAGAGCACTCTTTCAATATCATCATCTACAACAACAGTGTTTAGTTAACTAATGACTGCAAAAACACTCTTTCTATATCGTCACATACAACAATACTCTATTGATAACTATGGACAACAAGAGCACTCTTTCAACATCATCATCTACAACAACAGTGTTTAGTTAACTAATGACTGCAAAAACACTCTTTCTATATCGTCACATACAACAATACTCTATTGTTAACTATACACTATAAGAAAACTTTCAATGTCATCAGCTACAACAATATATTTTACTAACTATTGACAGCAAAAACACTTTCTATATCATCAACTACAATAACACTCTTTAAATATCATCGTCTACAACAAATCTCTATTGTTGTCTATAGACTACAAGAACACTTTTAGTATCATAATCTACAACAATACTCCATTGTTAACTATAGACTACAAGAACAGTGTTTCTATATTATCACCTACAACAATAATCTTGTTAACTATAATCTACAAGAACACTATTTCAATATCTATAACAATACTCTTTTGTTTACTACAGACTACAAGAACACTCTTTTAGTATTATCCATTACAACAAAACTCTATTTTTAACTACAAACTTCAAGAACACTCTTTCTATACTAATACCCACAAGAATACTGTATAGTAAACTATAGACTACAAGAACACTCTTTCTATATCATCACCTTCAACAATACTCCATTGTTAACTATAGACTGCAATGACAATCTTTCAATATCATCTACAACAATACTTTGTTATTAACTATAGACAACAACAACAATATTAATATATTATCACCTACAACAATACTCTGACGATAACTATAGACTACAATGAGACTTTTTCAGTATCATCTACAACAATATACTGTTGTTAACTATAGACGACAAGGACACTCATTCTAAATTATGAACTACAACGATGTTCTGTTGTTGACTATAGTCTTCAAGAACAATCTTTTAGTATTATAAATAACAACAATACTCTTTCCTTAACTACTGACTGCAAGAACATTTTCTATATTATCATCTACAACAATACATTATTGTTAACTATAGAATACAGGAACACTCTTTCAATATCATTATAAAAATACTCTATTTTGAATTATAGATTATAGAACACTCGTTCTATATTATCAACTAGAACAACACTTTGTTATTAACTATAGACTACAAGAACAGTCATTCTATGTTATCACCTACAACAATACTCTATTGTTAACTGTACTTTAGAAGAACGCTCTTTCAATGTCATCATCTACAGTAATACTCTTTTGCAACTATTGATTGCAAGAATACTCTTTCAATATCACCTACAACAATACACTATTGTTAACTATAGACAACAAGAATACTGATTCCATATTATCAACTACAACGATGCTCTGTTGTTAACTAGAATCTAGAAGAACACTTTTTCTATATTAATACCTACAACAATACTCTATAGTAAACTATGGAGTACAAGAACACTGTTTCTATATTATCAACTACAACAATACTTTATTGTTAACTATAGAATACATGAACACCCCTTCAGCATTATGATCTACAACAATACTTTAGTGTTCATTATAGAGTACAAGAACACTGTTTCTGTATTATCAACTACAACAATACTCTGATATGAACTACAGACACAAGAACAGTCTTTCAATATCATTACTCACAACAACACTCTATTGTTAACTATAGACTACAAGAACACTCTTTTAGTATTGTCATCTACAACAATACTTTATTGTTAACTCTAGACGACAACAATACTCATTATCAAGCACAACGATGCGCTATTGTTAACTATAGACTACAAGAACAGTCTTTCTATGTTATCACTTACAACAATACTCTATTGTTAATTATACACTACAAGTACTCTCTTTCAACGTCGTCATGTAGAAAAATACTTTATTCTTTACTGTTGACTGCAAGAAAACTCATTCTATATCATCACCAACAACAATACACTATTGTTAACTATAGACGAGGGGAACACTCATTCTACATAATCAACTACAACGATGCTCTATTGTTAATAATAGGCTATACGAACGCGCTATCTATATTAATACCCAGAACAATACTCTATAGTGAATTATATATTACAAGAACATTATTTCTATATTATCGCCTACAATAATACTCTATTGTTTACTACAGACTAAAAGAACACTCTTTCAATATCATCATCTACAACAATACTCTTTTTTAACTATTATATGCAATAATATCATTTATTTTTGTATCATTACCTACAACAATGCTCTTTGTTAACTATAGACTACAAGGACACTCTTTCTATGTACCAAAAACAATACACAATTGTTAACTGTATACGACAAGAACACTCATTCTATATATTCAAGTACACGATGCTCTATTGTTAATAACAGGCTACAAGAACACTTTTTTTCCATATTAATACCCACAAAAATACTCTATAGTAAACTATTGAATTCAAGAAAACTTTGTATATTATAGAGTACAACAATAATCTATTGTTAACTATAGACTACAAGAACACTCTTTTAGTATTATGATATTGAACAATAGCTTATTGTTAAATATAGACAACAAGAACACTCTTTCAATGTCATCATCTACAACAATACTCTTTTGTTAACTATTCTATGCAAGAACACTCTTTGTGTATCATAACCTACAACAATAATCTGTTATAAACTATAGACAACAAGAACAGTCTTTCAGTATTATCATCTACAATAATACTATATTTTTAACTATGGACTTGAAGAACACTGTTTCTATATCATCTTCTACAACAATACTCTACAGTTAACTATACACTATAAAAACACTCTTTCAATATCATCATCTACAACAATACTTTAATGCTAACTATAGACTACAAAAACACTCTTTCTATGTCATTACCTTCAGCAATATTCTATAGTTAACTCTAGACTACAAGGAAACTCTTTCAATATAACAAACAACAATACTCTATTTTAAACTATAGACTACAAAAACACTTTTGCTGTATCATTACCTCCAACAATACTCCATTCTTAACTCTAGACTATAAGGACACTCTTTCAGTATTATCTAGAACAACACTATTTTATTAATTATTAATTGCAAGAACACTCTTTCTATATATCATCAGCTACAACAATACTCTATTTTGAACTATATACTATAACGAAACTCTTTCAATATAATCTACAACAATACTCTTTTGTTAACTATAGAGGACAAGAATAATCTTTCAATATCATCACCTACAACAATTCTCTGATGTTAAGTATAGACTACAAGGAGACTTTTTCAGTATCATCTATAACAATATATTATTGTTAACTATAGACGACAAGGACACTCATTCTACATTATGAAATACAACGTTGCTATATAGTTGACTATAGACTTCAAGAACATTCTTTTAGTATTATCCATTACAACAATACTATTTCCTTAACTATTGACTGCGAGAACATTTTGTATATCATCACCTACAACAATACTATACGAGTATTGTTAACTATAGACTACAAGAACACTCTTTCTGTGTCATCATCTACAACAATACTTTATTGTTTACTTTCGACCATAGTCTTTAAGAACTCTTTCAATATCGTTATCTACAATAATTTTCCATTTCTAACAATAGACTACAAGAACAGTCTTTCAATATCATCATACACAACAATACTCTGTTGTTAACTATAGAGTGCAAGAACACTTTTTTAGTATTATCATCTACAACAATACTTGATTGTTAACTATAGACTACAAGAACACTCTTTTAGTATTATCATCTACAACAATGCTTCATTGTTTAATATAGACTACAAGAACACTTTTTAAATATCATGTGCAACAATACACTATTTTTAACTGCAGACAACAAGAACACTTATTCCATATTATAAACTACAACGATGATGTGTTGTTAACGGTACTTTAGAAGAACACTCTTTCAATGTTAACATCTACAACAATACTCTATTGTCAACTATAGTCTAGAAGAACACTCTTTTAGTGTTATCATTCACAACAATACTTTACTGTTAAGTATAGACTTCAAGAAAATCCTTTCAATATCGTCATCTACAATAATACTCCATTTTAAACAATAGAACAAGAACACTGTTTCTATATCATCACCTACAACAATATCCTCCTGTTTACTTTATACTACAAGGAAACTCAATATCATCTACAACAACACTCTATTGTTAACTATACACTACAAAAACGCCCTTTAAATATCATCATATACAAGAATACTGTATTTTTACCTATAGACTACAAAAACACTCTTTCTATATCATTACCTTCAACAGTACTCTATAGTTAACTCTAGACTACAAGGAAACTCTTTGAATATCACAAACAACAACACTCTATTTTAAACTATAGACTACAAAAACACTTTTTCTGTATCATTACCTCCAACAATACTCCATTCTTAACTCTAGACTATAAGGACACTCTTTCAGTATTATCTAGAACAACACTATTTTATTAATTATTGACTGCAAGAACTCTCTATATCATCATTTACAGCAATACTCTTTTGTTAACTATTGATTCCACGAACACTCTTTGAATATTATCATCTACAACAATACCCTATTGTTAACTGTAGACTATAAGAACACTCTTTCAGTATCGTAATCTATAATAATATTTTATTTTAACTCTAGACAACAAGAACCCTCATTCTATATTATCAACGACAATGATGCTCTATTGTTAACTAGAGTGTAGAAGAACACTCATTCTATATTAATACCCACAACAATACTCTATAGTGACTCCAGACTGCAAGAACACTTTCTATATTATCAAATACAACAATACTCTGATATTTATATGCAAAAACGGCTCGTTTGGGCTGAGAAAATATTTTACATAGAAGGTCGAAACGTTCTTCGCTCTTCTATGTAAAATATTTTCTCAACCCAAACGAGCCGTTTTTGCATATAAATTTCTCAACAAGTGGGTTTCTCGACATCACTGAATACTCTGATATGAAGTATAGACTTTAAGAATACTCTTTCAATGTCGTCATCTACAATAATACTCTGTTGTTAACTGTACACTACAAGGACACTATTTCAATATCATCTTCTACAACAATAATTTATTGTTAACTACAGAATACAAGAACACTTTCAGTATTATGATCTACAACAATACATTTTTGTTAACTATGGTTTTCAAAAACACTTTTCAACATCATCATCTACGACAATAGTGTTTTGTTAACTATTGACTGGAAAAAACACTCTTTCTATATCGTCACCTACAAAAACACTCTATTCTTAACTATACACTACAAAAACACTCTTTCAATATCAATATCTACAACAATACTTTCTTTTTAACTATAGACGACAAGAACACTCTTTCTATATTATCACCTAACACAACAATCTGTTGATAACTGTAGAATTCAAGGACACTTTTCAATATCATCTACAACAATACACTATTGTTAACTATAAATGACAAGAATAATCATTCCATATTATTAACCACAACCATGCTCTATTTTTAACTATAGACTACAAGAACACTCTTTCTATATCATCAATCCAACAATACTCCATTTTTAACTATAAACAACAAGAACACTCTTTCAATATCACAAACAACAATAATCTATATATTGTTAACTATAGTCTTCAAAAACACTTTTCAACACCATCATATACAATAATACACTATTGTTAACTATAAACGACAAGAACACTCTTTTTATATTAATACACACAACAATACTCTATAGCAAACTATAGACTACAAGCACACTATTTCTATATCATCACCTACAACAATACTCTATTGTAAACTATACACTACAAGAACACTATTTGAATATCAACATCCACAACAATACTCTGTTGTTAGCTATAGACTACAAGAACAGTTTTTTAGTATTATACATTACAACAATACTCTTTTGTTAACTATTGACTGCAAGAACACTTTCAATATCATCATCTACAACAACACTCTATTTTCAAATATAGGCTATAAGACACTTTCTATATTTTCAACTAGAATAATACTCTGTTATTTACTATAAACTACACGAACAGTCTTTCTAAGTTATCACCTACAACAATTCCCTTTTGTTAACTATTGACTGCTATAACACTCTTTCTATATCATCATCTACAACAATACTCTATTGTTATCTGTACACTTCAAGAACTCTCTTTCAATATCATCATCTACTACAATACTCTTGTTAACTATTGACTGCAAGAATACTCTTTCTATATTAATACCTACAACAACACTCTATATTAAACTATTGACTGCAAGAACACTCTTTCAATATCATCATCTACAACAATACTATATTGTTAACTACAGACTAAAAGAACACTCTTTCAATATCATCATCTACAACAATACTCTGTTGTTAAATATAGACTACAAGGACACTCTTTCAATATTATCAACTAGAACGATGCTCTATTGTTAACTATAGGCTACAAGAACACTCTTTATATATTAATACCTACAACAATACTCTATACTAAACTATAGACCACAAGAACACTCTTTCTATATTATCAACTACAACAATACTTTATTGTTAACTACAGACTAGAAGAACACTTTTTCTATATCATTACCTATCACAATATTTTTTATTAGAATTTTAAAATCGATTTTACGTTAGAAAAACACTCTCCTTAGATTACCGGCCTCAACAGAACGTTTTTACAAAAAGCTAGCTTTAAACTCTTATGTCCAATTTCTTTCACAACATAGGTTAGTGGAAGTGAGGTGAAAGTCTTATTTTCAATCTCTTTCTCTTTACACTTTGTGACGTTTTCCTTTGTTTGGTGATACAGAACTATGCTGAGTAAAAACTTTCGTGTTTTGAAATAGTCTTACTTCACTTTGTTTTTCACATTTCAGTCAGTTTGAAAGTTGGTCGAACAGCACGTTAAAAATTAGTGTAGATCACGTCTCGACAGTTTAAACTAAAATGTTTGGCTGAACTGTGATATCTTCCGGTTTCTATTCAACCAATAAGACTAGCTACGACAGCAACACGGAATAGTTTGTCAGTAGACTTATCTCCACTTCAAGGGAGTAAATGCATCGAACATTCTACAAATATTTGTTCTGCTGTTTGGCTTCGAATCTTTCTAATACCGAGTTTCATTCCGAACCCATTTAGGATGAAGAACAAACACCATATTCCCGTTCGTAGAGGTGTTACAAGGAAAGAAAAAATACGCTTGTTACTAGCGATATTACATGTAATCATCACGAGATGCATTACTAAAAGTGTTGTTAAATTTGTTTGGTTTTGAATTCGCGCAAAGCTACACGAGGGCTATCTACGCTAGCCGTCCCAAATTTAGCAGTGTAAGACTAGAGGGAAGGCAGTTAGTCATCATCACCCACCGCCAACTCCTAGGCTACTCTTTTACCAACAAATAGTGGGATTGACGGTCACATTATAACGCCGCCACGGCTGAAAGGGCGAGCATGTTTGGTGGGACGAGTCGAACGCCTTAACACACCTGGCCATGCCGAGCGTTATTAAGGGGACACTGAAAAAAATCGCTTTCGCAGTCACCTTGTGTAAATAATGTTATACGAAACGGTAGGGTAAACAAGTTTAGTACCTCTAAACAACTTACAATTTGTTGCTGTTAGGGACAACAAACGAACGAACAAGTATTGAACGAATAAATAAGTAAAAACTCCGAAGTTGATAAAATAAATAAATTAGTCTTGTATAAAAAAGCAATTTTAAAAACTGTGAAAGTAATTTATTTACGTTGTAAACGCTGTATTTGTAGACAGTTGATTCACAACGACTACAGAAACATTTTTGATGGACAAGTTTGTTCCTGGCTTCATAAAGAGCTTTTGTTCGAAACGACAACAAGTAAATAGATTACTATTATAGTTTTTAAAAGTTAATTTTTCTCTATAATACAAATTTAAAACTACAACTAGGGTTTACTATTTCTATCTTGGTTAATTATGTAGAAATAATTTATTAAACTATCACTTACAGCAAGTCAAACATCAAACATTAGTTTCAGGTAGAAATGTTTTTCATAGGCTAAAATTCACAAGAACACGTAACTGGATCAATTAGTTTCACTAAATTAGTATCTATGGATTTAAAAACATAACTAGAACCTTCAAATATCGTATATTCTTTTATCACGTTGTTTAAAATCTGATGAAATGAAACTAAGTTTAAATTCAAAATAATTTAACTTGTCTTACGTTATCATGCACAGTAGCGCCGCCACTGATCATGCAATTCTAAGAAAATTAATTCTAAATTTTTTAATTCTGTTTCTTCAAAGATTGCAAAGGTAACGGAACTGACAAAAATAATACATGAATAATTGTACTTTATATTATTTCTAAAGTTTTATTATTTCTCAATACGTTGTTTTCTCAGATTTAATATAAAAGGTATTTAGTGCGGGAAGTGTGTGTGTACTTACTATAACTGTCTTTCATTGTGATTCTGTTTCTTTCCCTAAAATAATAAATTGTTTTATCCAGAAATAGAAATTACAAGGAATAACAGCCTTGAATCTGCATCAAGAGAGTTGATTTCAACACAGACAACTGTGGTAATTTTGACTTTCTAAAAAGTATGCAGACTTTTCTAAGCCTGAATTCCCACACATTTACTTTGTAACTTTACTCTCCTCGTGTTAGAAAGTTAACCCTAAACGACTTACACTCGGAATATTTTTTTCTTTAAGGAATGTTTTGCCATTTATTTTAATGAATTCTGGTTGTAATTTTGGTATGCCATCTGAAATATAATTAGTCGTTGACTGCCCCGCTCCAAAACTTTAAAATAGACTACTTTATTTCTCCAACCTATTTGTAATTATATTAAAATATCTTTCCACAATATTGGAATAATGGTTAATTACTTTTTTCTATATATAGATTAACTTTTTAATAAAATTTTAAAGCAGTGCAAAGCAACCAAAACTCGTTGGTTCTGTCAATATTGACAAGATACTCTTGAAGAAGCTTAACTGTATATTAATATCATAATGATAATAACACGTTTCAAATCTTCTGATTACTCAATTGTGAAAGCAATATTCTGAAAATATTGTAATACAGTAACACTAATGTACAATGTACTGAAAATATTGTGATACAATAACACTAATGTATAATATACTGAAGATGTTGTAATACAGTAACACTAATGTATAATATACTGAATATATTGTAATACAGCAACACTAATGTATAATACACTGAAGATATTGTAATACAATAACACTAATGTATAAAATACTGAATATATTGTAATACAGTCACTAATGTATAATATACTGAATATATTGTAACAACTCATCTGTTTTAACAATATTACCTGTAACAACTTGTCCGTTTTAACAATATTATCCCTAACAACTTGTCTATTTTAACAATATCAGCTGTAGGAACTTGTCTGTTTTAACGATATCAGCTGTAGGAACTTGTCTGTTTTAACAATATTAGCATCTTATCCGTTTTACAAAATTATTACCTGTAACAACTTATCTATTTTAACAATATTTCCTGTAACAATTTGTCCCTTTTAACAACATTATACCTAACAACTTCTTTGTTTTAACAATATTCCTTGTAAAAAATTGTCCCTTTGAACAATATTATCCCTAACATCTCGTCTGTTTTAATAATATTACACATAACAGTCAGTCAGTTTTAACACTATTAACCATAAAAACTTACCTGATTTCACATATTACCTGCAGCAACTCCTCTATTTTAACAAAATTACGTACCTGTAACAAGGTGTACATTTTAGCAATATTACTTGTAAAAACCTTGTCTGTCTTAACAATGTTACACGTAACGACTCGTCTGTTTTAACAATATTACCTGTAACTATTTGTCTCTTTTAACGATACTGCAGCTAACAACTTCTCTGTTTTAATTATAACAGCTGTAACAACATGTCTGTTTAAAAATATCAGCTGTAACAATTTGTCTGTTTTAACAACATTACAATTAAAATATATTTCCATCTTTAGCGGTCTTGATATCAAATGAACACATTATTTGCTATATACATTATAAATATATACTATAAATTTCAAGAACTAAACATAGTGTACATTCGTTGACAACTCTGTAAATTACTTTTGGGTAACCTGCATCTCTGTTATTAAAAACTCATCAAAAGTTGGTACTAAAGTTCTTTAATTTTTTCATTGTAGAAATAATACTAATGGTGAATATAGTAAACTAAACTCGACAAATTAGAACAGAAATCAATTAAATCCAGACTGTAAGTAAATACCTACATATTGTTTATAAATAAATAAAGTATATACAGTATGAATACTTTATTAAACGTACTGCTATTGCGATTACTAATTCTAGTTTTGTGCAACTTTTTGTAATTGTTGTTATTATAGACTAGCGAAAGCATTTTTCATCGTAGGAATAACAAATATCACAGTAAAACTCAACTAATTACAACATGAATGTGCTCTCGACTACCCGATTCAGTTTCGAGATTTCCCTCCTCTCAATCTCAACACACTACGAGTACTGACGTGAAGATCTAACGAAATTACAAACCGGATCAGCAGAATTGTCTTCATATAATAGATTAAAAGAACCTACGATTCCTTGTTTTTATCGTCGTCCTAGGATTTTTTTTTTATTCAGAGGACGCAGTAATCTCCTCCTATGTTTTCCCTTTGTGAATGAAACGAGCATGTAAAAGTAGATCGTCAGTTTACTTCTTCTAACTGTAAACAGTTCATGTTACTTTTCTAAATGACAAACTGTAAACAGTTTGCTACTTGTTTCAAATGGCAAACTGTAAGCAGTTTATGTTACGTGTTCTAATTGACAAAATGAAAACAGTTTATATTACTTTTTCCAACTGACAAACTATAAACAGTTTATGTTACGTGTTGTAACTGATGAACTATAAACAGTTTATGTTACTTTTTTAAATGACAAACTGTAGAAAGTTTATAATACTTTTTTCTAACTGAAAAACTGTCAACACTTTATGTTACATTTTCTAACTGACAAACTGTAAACAGTTTATTTTACTTTTTCTAACTCACAAATAATAAACAGTTTATGTTACTTGTTCTAACTGACAAACTATGAATAGATTACATTACTTGTTCTAACTGAAAAACGGTAAACAGTTTATATCACTTGTTTTAACTGACAAACTATAAACAGTTTATGTTACTTGTTCTAACTGACAAACTGTAAAATGTTTATAATACTCTTTCTAATAGAAAAACTGCCAACACTTAACGTTACTTTTTCTATCTGACAAACTATAAACAGCTTCTATTACTTTTTCTAACTGACAAACTCTAAACAGTTTATGTTACCTGTTGTAACTGACAAACTGTAAACAGATTACATTACTTGTTCAAACTGACAAAACGGTAAACAGTTTATGTTACTTGTTTTAACTGAAAAAACTATGAAAAGTTTATGTTACTTGTTCTAACTGATAATTTGTAAAAAGTTTGTTCCTATTTTTAACTCAAAACTATAAATTGTTGAGGTTACTTGTTCTAACTGACAAACTGTAAACAGTTTATGTTACTTATTCTTGCTGTTATTTTCTTCAAATGACAAAGTAAAAACTGTTTATGTTACGTTTTATAACTGGCAAAGCGTAAACAGATTGCATTATTTGTTTTAACTGAAAAACGATAAACAGTTTATGTTACTTGTTCTAACTCACAAACTGTAAACACTTGGTATTACTATTTCAAAATGACAAAGTATAAACCATTTATGTTACTTTTTCTAACTGACAAACTGCGAACAGTTTATGGTACTTGTTCTAACTGATAAACTGTAACTTGTTTATGTTACATGTTATAACTCATAAACTGTAAATGATTTGTTACTTTCTCTATATAACAAACTGTAAACAGTTGATGTTACTTGTTATAACTGACAAACTATAAACAATTTCGGCTACTTGTACTAAAGGAAAAACTATAAACAGTTTATGTGACGTGTTTTAATTGACAAACTGTAAACAGTTTACATTACTTTTTCTACATAACAAACTATAAACGGATTATGTTACTTTTTCAACTGGCAAACTGTAAAATGTTTATAATACTTTCTCTAACTCAAAAACCGCCAACGCTTTATGTTACTTTTTCTAACTGAAAATGTTTATAATACTTTTTTAACAGAAATACTGCCAACACTTAACGTTACTTTTTCCAACTGACAAAGTGCAAGTTGTTTATGTTACTCGTTCTAACTGATAATTTAAAAAGAGTTTGTTACTTTTTCTAACTCAAAACTATAAATTGTTTAGGATACTTGTTCTAACTGACAAATTGTAAACTGTTTATGTTACTTTTTCTAAATGACAAAGAGTTTATTTTATTTTTCTAACTCACAAACTCTAAACAGTTTATGTTACTTTTTCTAACTGACAAACTGTAAAATGTTTATAATACTTTTTCTAACAGAAAAACTGCCAACACTTAACGTTACTTTTTCCAACTGAGAAACTATAAACAAATTACATTACTTGTTCTAACTTTAAAACGGTAAACAGTTTATGTTACTTGTTTTAACTAACAAACTGTAAACAGTTGGTGTTCTTTTTCTAACAGACATATTATAAACAGCTTATGCCACTTTTTCTAACTGACAAACTATAAAATGTTTGGGTTACTTGTTATAACAAGCAAACTCTAAACAGTTTATATTACTTGTTCTGACTGGAAACTGTAGAAAGTTTATAATATTTTTTCTGATTGAAAAACTCTAAACAGTTTATCTTAGTATTTCTAACTCACAAAGTATAAACAGTTTGTGTTACTTGTTCCAACTAAAAAACTCTGAACAGTTTATGTTACTTATCCTAACTAACTAACTGTAAACAGTTTACATTACTTGTTCTAACTGACGTATTGTAAACAGTTTGTTACTTTTCTAACTATCAAACTATAAATAGTTTATTTAACTTGTTATGACTGACTAATCGTAAACAACTTATATTGCTTTTTCTAATTGACAAACTATAAACAGTTTGCTACTTTTTCTAACAGCAAACAATAAACAGTTTATGTTACTTCTTTTAACTCATAAACGATAAAAAATCTATGTTACTTTTTCTATCTGACAAACTGTAAAGAGTTTATGTTACTTGTTCTAACTGACAAACTGTGAACAGTTTATGTTACTTGTTCTAACTGATAAGCTGTAAATTGTTTATGTTACTTTTCCAACGAACAAACTATAAACAGTTAATGTTACGTGTTGTAACTGATGAACTATAAACAGTTTATGTTACTTCTGCTGACAATATATAAACACTTTAGGTTACTTGTTCTAAGTGAAAACTATAAAGAGTATGTAACACTTGTTCTAATTGACAAACTGTAAATAGTTTATAATATTTTTCTAACTGAAAAATTCTTAGCAGTTTATATTACTATTTGTAATTGACAAACTATAAACAGTTTATTTTACTCTTTCTGACTGTCAAAATATAAACAGTTTAAGTTACTTTTTCTAAATGACAAACTGATAAAGTTTTTATTACTTTTTCTAATTGACAAACTATATACATTTTATGTTACTTGATGTAACTGACAAACTGTGAACAATTTATGTTATTTGTCGTAACTGAAAAACTATAAATAATTTATGTTACTTGTTATAACTGTAAAACTATAAATAGTTTATGTTACTCGTTTTAACTGGCAAACTGTAAAAAGTTTATGTCGCTTGTTCAAACTGACAAGCTGTGAGCATTCTACATTCCTTGTTCTAACTCACAAACTGTATAAATTTCACGTTATTTATTCTAACTGTCAAGCTATAAAGAGTTCATGTTAATTGTTCTTATTGACAAATTGTAAACAGTTTATGTTTCTCTTTCTAACTGACATCATACGAATAGTTTACATTAGTTATTCTCACTGACAAGTTGTAAAGAGTTTATATCACATTTTCTAACTGACAAAGTGTAAACACTTTATGTTACTTTTTGTAACTACAAACTATAATTCTTTATGTTAGTTGTTCTAACTGTAAAATTGTAAACAGCTTATATAACTCGTTCTCAGTGACAAATCGTAAACAGTTTATATTAGTTGTTTTAACTAACAAGTTATCAACAGTTATATTTTACTTGTTCTGACTGATAAACTGTAAAGAGATTACATTACTTCTTCTAACTGACAAACTTTAAACAGACAACATTACTAATTCTAACTGAAAAACGGTAAACAGTTTATGTTGCTTGTTATAACTGACAAACTGTAAATTGTTTATGTTATATGCTCTAACTGATAAATTGTAAAGAGCTCGTTACTTTTTCTAACTGACAAACTTTAAATTGTTTAGGTTACTTGTTCTAAATGACAATCTACAAACAGTTTATGTTACTTGCTACTGAAAAACGAGAATTTGTTTATTTTTTTCATTTTCACTGATAAATTGTAAACACTTTTTTGCTCTTTTTAATTGAGAAACAATAAAGAGTTTATGTTGATTGTTTAAACTCTCAAATTGCAAATAGTTTATGTTATTCTTTAACTCACATCCTGTAAACAGTTGATGTTAATTGTTGTAACTGACAATCTATAAACAGTTTATGTTACTTATTCCAACTGAGAAACTATAAACAGTTGTTGTTACTTGTTCTAACTGACAAACGGGAAATTGTTTATGTTTCTCGTTCTAACTGATAAATTGTAAACAGTTTGTTACTTTTTTAACTGACCATCAATAAACAGTTTATGTTACTTGATTTAAGTGACAAATTTTTAACAGTTTATATTATTCTTTCTAACTCACAAACTATAAGCAGTTTATGTTACTTTCCTAAATAACAAACGATAAACATTTTATCATACTTTTTCTAAATGAAAAATTGTAAACAGCTTATGTTACTCTTTCTAACTGTCTAACTGCCAACAGTTTATATTAATTTTTCTAGCTGATAAACTATGGACAATATATGCCACTTTCTGCAACTGACAAACTGTAAAATATTTATATTTCTTTTTCTAACTGAGAAACTGCCAACACTTTGTTACTTTTTGTAACTGAGAAACTGCCAACACTTTGTTACTTTTTGTAACTGAGAAACTATGAACAGCTTATGCTACTTTTTCTAAGTGACAATCTATAAACAGTTTAGGTTACTTGGTCTACCTGACAAACTGTAAATAGTTTATATCACTTTTTATAACTGACAAACTATAAACAATTATGTTACCTCTTCTAAATGACAAACTGTAAACAGTTTATGTTGCTTGTTCTAACTGACAGACTGTAAAGAGATTACATTACTTGTTCTAACTGAAAAACGTTAAAGAGCTTATGTTATTTGTTCTGACTAACAAACAGTAAAGAGATTAAATTACTTTACCTAACTTAAAAAAGGTAAACAGTTTATATCACTTTTTTTTAAATCACAAACTTAAACAGTTGATGTTACTTGTTCTAACTGATAAACTGGAAACAGTTTGTTACTTTACCTAACTGACAAACGATAAACAGTTTATGTTAATTATTTTAACTGACAAATTGTAAACAGTTTATGTTACTCTTTCTAACTCACAAACTATAAGCGCAGATAGCTCTCGAGTAGCTTTGCGTAAAATTAAAAAACAAACTATAAAAAGTTTATGTTACTTTTTCTAACTGACAAACTGAAAATTGTTTATGTTACATGGTCTAACTGACAAACTATTGACAGTTTATTTTACTTGTTCTAACTGACAATATATAAACAGTTTAGGTAACTTGTTCTAAGTGACAAACTGTAAACAGTTTATAATACTTGTTCTAACTGACAATATATAAACAGGTTATGTTACTTGTTCTAATTGAAAAAAGTAAACAGTTTCTATTCCTTTTTCTATCAGAAATACTGCAAAAAGTGTAAGTTACTTTTTCTAAGTGAGAAACTATAAAAAGTTAATTTTACTTTTTGTAAATCACAAATATAAACAGTTTATATAACTTTTTCTAACTGAGAAACTATAAACAGTTTATGTCACTTGTTCTAACTCATAAATTTTAAACAGTTTCTGAATCTGTTACTTGTTCTAACTGACAAACTGTAAAGACATTACATTACTTGTTCTAACTTAAAAAGGGTAAACAGTTTACGTCTTTTGTTTAAATGGTAAACTGTAAACAGTTGATGTTATTGGTTCTAATTAACAAACTATAAACAGTTTCTGTCACTTGTTCTATGTCACAAACTTTAAACAGTTTATATTACTTTTACTAACTGATAAACAGTGAATTCCTTATGTTACTCGTTCTAACTCATAACTTGTAAATAGTTTTTTACTTTTTAACTAACAAACAATAAACACTTTACGTTAATTGTATAAACTAACAAATTGATATTTAACATGAACTATGTGAGATAACAAGCTTCTTAATATTTAACGTTATCATCAATATGAGGTAACATTATACATGATATTTAATACAAACACTGGGAGATAAGAAGCTACTTAACATTTTACATCAACAACAATGTACGATAATGATATACTTGATTTCTAACACGAACAATGTGAGATAACAAGCTACTTAATATTTAACATTGTTCATGATGTTACTATCACATTGTTCGGAACAATACACTTAACATCTGGCATCAAGAATGTGACTTGACAATCTTCTTAACGTCTAACATCATCAACAAAGTGAGATAACAATATACTTGAAATATAACTCGAACAATGTGAGATAACAAGCTTCCTAATATCTAGCATCAACAATGTGAGATGACAAATTTCTTAACATCTAAGATCATCAACAATGTGAGATAACATTATACTTGATATTTAACACGAACACTGTGAGATAACAAGCTACATAACGTCTAACATCATCACCAATGTGAGATAACAATATACTTAACACCTAAATGAACTATGTGAGATAACCAGCTACTTAAATAAGATAACATTATACTTGACATCTAACACGAACTATGCGAAGTAACAAGCTACTTAACATCTGACATCATTAACAAAGTGAGATAATAATATACTCGACATCTAACATAAACAATGTGAAATAACAACATACTTGAGATCTATCAAGAATGTGAGTTGACGATCTTCTTAACATCTAAAATCATCAACAATGTGAGATATCAATATACTTGACATCTAACACGGATTATGGGAAGTAAGAAGCTAATTAACATAATCAACAGTATACTTGAGTTAGTTAGTTAGTTAGTTATCACCATTAGATTCCAGCTAGGAACATAGGGCCGCAATCGCTTGCGGATTCTTCAACAGATATTTAAGTGAGTAGGTTGTTAACCCACTGCACCGAGCCGTCCCTAATTTAGCAGTGTAAGACTAGAGGGAAGGCAGCTAGTCATCACCACCCACCGCCAACTCTTGGGCTACTCTTTTACCAACGAATAGTGGAATTGACCGTCACATTATAACGCCCCACGGCTGGGAAGGCGAGCATGTTTGGCGCGACGCGGGCGCGAACCCGCGACCCTCGGATTACGAGTTGCACGCCTTACGCGCTTGGCCATGCCAGGCCGTAATATACTTGAGATCTAACACGAACTATGTAAGATAACAAGCTACTTAACATGTAACATCATCAACAATGTGATATAACAATATACTTTATATCTAACATAAACAATGTGAGATAACAATATACTTTATATCTAACATAAACAATGTGAGATAACAATATACTTATCACCTACCATCAAGAATGTGAGATAATAAGCTTCTTAACATCTAACATCATCAACTATGTGAGATATCGATATACTTGACAGCTAACACATACTATGTTAGATAAAAAGCGACTGAACATCTAACATCATAAACAATGTCAAATAACAGTATGCTTAAATATAACACGAACAATGTGAGATAACAAGCTTCTTAATATCTATCATCGTCAACAATGAATTAACAATATACTTGACATCTAACATCAACAATGTGAAATAGCAATATACTTGACATCCAACAGCAACAATGTGAGATTACAATCTCCTTGACATCTAACATCAACAACAAAGTGAGATAACAATATACTTGATATCTAACACGAACAATGTGAGATAACAAACTAGTTATCATCTAGCATCATCAACAATGTGAGATAGGAATATAGTGAGCATTTAATACGAAGTATGTAAGATAACAAGCTTTTTAACATCTAACATCGTCAACAATGTAAGAACAATATACTTCACATCTAACAAGAACAATGCAAGATGACAAGCTGCTTAATATCTCCCAGAAACAATGTGAGATAATAATATAATTGACATCTAAGACGAACTCTATGAGATAACAAGCTATTTAATATCTAACATCATCAATAATGAGACCACAATAAACTTCACATCTAACACGAACTGTGCGAAGTAACAACCTACGTAACATCTAACATCATAAAGAATGTGAAATAACAATATAGTTCACATCACATCCAACACGAACTATGTGACTTAACAAGGTACTTAATATCTAACATTATCTACAATGTGAGATAACAACATACTTTATAACTAACACGAACTATGTGATATAACAAGCTATTTAACATCAAACGTCATCAAAAATGTGAGAAATCATTACACTTAATATTTAATACCTACTATTTTAGAGAACAAGCTACTTACCATCTAACATCATGAACAATGTAATATAACAATATACTTCATATCTAACACAAACTATGTGAGATAACAAGCTACTTAATATCTCACAATATGAACAATGTGAGATAACAATATACTTAACATCTACAATCAAGAATGTAAGAAGAATATCTTCTTAATATGTAACATTGTCAAAAATGTGAGATAACAATATACTTGAAATATAACTCGAACAATGTGAGATAACAAGCTTCCTAATATCTAGCATCATGAACAATGTGAGATAAAATTATAATTGATATTTAACACGAACTATGTGAGAACAAGATACATAACATCTACATCATGAACAATGTGAGATAACAATATACATTACATTTAACACAAACTATGATAGATACCAAGCTAGTTATCATCTAACATCATCAACAATATGAGTTAACAATATACTTCACATCCAACACGAACAGTGTGAGATAACAATATACTTAAAATCTACCATCAAGAATATGAGATTACAATATTCTTAACACCGAACATCATCCACAATGAGATAACAATATACTTTACATCTAACACAAAGTGTACGAAGTAACAAGGTACTTAATATCTAACATCATAAACAATGTGAGATAACAATATACTTAACATCTAGCATCAAGAATGTCATATGACAATCTTCTTAACATCTAGCATCATGAGTAATGTGAGATATTAATATACTCTATATCTGACACGAACTATGTGAGATAATAAGCTATTTAATATCTAACATCATCAATAATGAGATAACAATATACTTGACATCTAACACGAACTGTGCGAAGTAACAACCTACGTAACATCTAACATCATAAAGAATGTGAAATAACAATATAGTTCACATCCAACACGAACTATGTGACTTAACAAGGTACTTAATATCTAACATTATCTACAATGTGAGATAACAACATACTTTATAACTAACACGAACTATGTGATATAACAAGCTATTTAACATCAAACGTCATCAAAAATGTGAGAAATCATTACACTTAATATTTAATACCTACTATTTTAGAGAACAAGCTACTTACCATCTAACAGCATGAACAATGTGATATAACAATATACTTCATATCTAACACGAACTATGTGAGATAACAAGCTACTTAATATCTCACAATATGAACAATGTGAGATAACAATATACTTAACATCTACAATCAAGAATGTAAGAAGAATATCTTCTTAATATCTAACATTGTCAAAAATGTGAGATAACAATATACTTGAAATATAACTCGAACAATGTGAGATAACAAGCTTCCTAATATCTAGCATCATGAACAATGTGAGATAACAATATACATTACATTTAACACAAACTATGATAGATACCAAGCTAGTTATCATCTAACATCATCAACAATATGAGTTAACAATATACTTCACATCCAACACGAACAGTGTGAGATAACAATATACTTAAAATCTACCATCAAGAATATGAGATTACAATATTCTTAACACCGAACATCATTCACAATGAGATAACAATATACTTTACATCTAACACAAAGTGTACGAAGTAACAAGGTACTTAATATCTAACATCATAAACAATGTGAGATAACAATATACTTAACATCTAGCATCAAGAATGTCATATGACAATCTTCTTAACATCTAGCGTCATGAGTAATGTGAGATATTAATATACTCTATATCTGACACGAACTATGTGAGATAACAAGCTACTTATAATCTAACATCATCAACAATGAGATAACAATATACTTGACATCTAACACGGATTATGGGAAGTGAGAAGCTACTTAACATTTAACATAATCAACAATATACTTCAGATCTAACATGAACGATGTGAGATTACAATATACTTGACATCTAATATGAACTATGTAAGATAACAAGCTACTTAACATGTAACATCATCAACAATGTAAGATAACAATATACTTGACATCTAATACATACAATTTGAGATAACAATATACTTGACATATAACACGAACAATGAGAAGTAAGGGGTTACTTAACATCATGAACAATGTGAGATAGTAATTTATTTGACATCTAAGACGAACAATGTGAGATAACAATCTACTTTACAGCTAACATCATTTATAACGTTGAATGACGTGAAAATATTTATTATGCAACTATGAATTGCAAATAGCATATATCTTTTTTATTTTAATGTTATTTTTACATTGGTTTGTTTTCTTGTCTTTTAACTGGCGATTGCACGGGAGTCGAGTAAGTAACTTACTGTCCTATTGGCTAATGTATGCAATACACTGTTCTATTGGCTAAAGTTGCAAAGTGTCATCACTTTATTCAAATCATTTTTGCTGCTTCTTATCTCTTTTCAAAATAGCTCAAGTTCGACGTCTGTCTCTGTTTTCTGTTACTCTGCTTTGTTTATTCAACGAAATCGAACACAAACCTAATTTAATGTAAATGTTTTTTGTCTGAGTTTCTTTTGAACTGATAAAGTGATTAATAAACATCTATCCTGCAGTGCCAATTTTGTTTATATCCAAGTATTTTTTAAGTTATCTAACACAGCCCTTTTTCACTTTGAACTTGTCGTCCAGATAGAGAAACGTAGTTAAAAGTGCCCACCGCTAATTCTTGGGGTTTCCTTAACTGATTGTATAGTGGAACTATTTTAATAGAATAATCACATGCGAAACATGTTTTAGCAGAAAAGAGTCACGAACAACGAATTCTTAGGTTTCCAGTTTAGGCACGATAATATCTGGCTTTACGTCAGGCCTTTTTAATGTGTACATACGTACGTAATATCGTGACAGTAGCTAGTTCAGTTTCATAGCTTTTGTATGTATTGGAAAACTTTTATTTCTTTTAACTACGTCGTAGATTCAATAACTAAATATTTCAAGACGTAATTGATCCGCAACAATTACAGAACCTTACGAATGTGAAATGACAGAAACTAGAATAAGCGGGGTCAGAATTTAGATCATAAAAGTGAGATAAAGCGGGGTCAAGAGTCAAGTCACAGAAGTTGGATGGAGTAGGATCAAAGGTCACAAAAAGATGTATCAAGTCAAAGGTCAAATCACAGAAACTAGGTTATACGGAATCAAGAGTCATGTCATAGAAGTTAGATGGAGAAGGATCAAAGGTCACAAAAAGTTGTATGGGATCAAAGGTGAAGTCATATTTTGAGGTTCAGAAATTTAGCTCGATCTTTCCACGACGTACTACATCGTTTTTATATGTTCCAGCGAACGTGGATGTTATTTTTATGAGAATTACTCCTTTGTTATTTTTAAGTCTAGAATAATCTATAATTTTAATCACAGAATGAACTAGGATTTGTTCCTCTGTGCACGAACGATCTTCTTTGAATTAATTAACCACGTGTTTACCAAACCCGCATTTCTCCAAGCTAGTTAATTAGTGATCGGTTAAATAAATATCTCCATTTCTCTGTCATTTACTCTTTTCAACTATCAATCTGTTAATCCATCTATCTATGACATAAAATAGACACGAAAGCAAAACAATCAGGCTTCATTTATAGATTACTTTCAAATCTCGCAGATATATCTCATAATCTGAATATGACCTAAGAAGGTCGAAACGTTGTTCTCTACTTTATTTTAATACCGGTATCAACCGTCTTCAGATACATTCAAGGGGGTTCATCGTCATCTCCACGCTTTATTTTGCTTGAGTCTTAATGAAATATCTACACGTAAATTACAGAAAATTTATAGCGAGAAGGCCTAAAGTTCGAAACCACAAAGTCAGTTAAAGTGAAGTGAAAAAATTAGAGTGTCTCTCAAATTCAAATACCTCAAATGGTCAATGTTCTGAAGTTTGATTCGCTGAAAGAGTACTACTTAAGAAGGTAGATCAGATTAGATAAAAAGGTCAGTATTTTAGGAGTCAGAAAAAATCATTGATTTATATGTACAATCAACAGATGTTCAGGTTATACAAAGTAAACACTTATCATTGTTTTACATGTACAATCAACAGATGTTCAGGTTATACAAAGTAAATACTTATCATTGTTTTATATGTACAATCAACAGATCTTCAGGGTCTGTAAACTAAATACTTATGATTGTCATATACGTACAATCAACAAATGTTCAGGGTCTGTAAACTAGAGACTTATCATTGTTATATTTGTACAATCAACAGATTTTCAGGGTCTGTAAACTAGAGACTTATCATTGTTATATTTGTACAATCAACAGATGTTCAAGATCTCTAAACTAAGTACTTACCTTTGTTATATACGTAGTATAGAATACTGTCTACTGTACTTCATGATGTAATCGTGTAACCACTTTTAACTTGATAGATCAAAGAGATATTGAAACAATTATATAAATACGTTTAGTATGAATTATTTCATTGCATATGTTGATTTCTATCCTTTTAAAAGCGAAGCGTTTTTGGGAACCTACTTACCGGAAGATTTTGGCGGTATAGTAACCAGCAGGAGGGAAAGGAAAGCGAGGAAGTCCATACTTGGCGGTCGCTAGAACCGAACTCGCGTTGTACGAGATTGAAACTATAGATGAAGTGAAAAATCGATACCATAAGCAAGGTCAAATCGAGGGTCAGAATTGTTTTACTGGACGTTTATATGTTCCCACACGAATATAGAGGGTCAACCACTAGTATAAACAGAATCGGAGAAGGGAAATTTATTGCGAAACGACACAAATTATCAGAGTATTTAGTTGCGGCTCATATGAAGCACTGTGTGGTTCTTTCTTCCTGTAGATCTGAAACGTTCTGGCAAGAACTTTCCAAGACGGGAAATATCCGTTTCTTAAAGAAACGAAACGTTATAAAAAAGTTGGCACGATCCTGTGGTTAGAGTGCTTCATTATAAAGAAACTAGGTCGTGGGGTTTGAACCTGTCGCTGGATATGCTCTATTCGATATTCAGTCGTAGAGGCGTTATAATGTTACGACCAATCACAATGTTTGTTAGCAGAGAGTAGCCCAACAATGGGCGGTAAGTACTTTTTACTAATATCTTTATCTCTAGTTTAAAAGCTTCCAAATTATGCTTGTAAGTGATGTTTCATTGCGCAAAATTTAAAAAACCAAAACACTTGATGACAAGACTAGAAACCAGCAATTGTTTGATTCTTGTATCCGTGAAAGCGCAGATTGGTTTGACATAAAAGAAATTATCCATTTGTTTATCTCTAAAGACACAAACTAGACTTTAAAATAATGGTAATTATGTAACATTTTATACCTAAAGAGACCAAACAATATCACAAAAGATCAATAGTTCAGTATTTTTATCCCTAAAAATGTTATGAAAAAGTTTACCATCAATCATTCATTCAGTCTTTTATAATTCTGAAATATGATGGCTCGTTTCTCCAAGCCTCGCTGGTTGCTCCAAATTTCCTAAACTAAAACTTGTCATCTCCAAACATATTTGTAATATCAGCTGAGTTCCTGTCTCTCTCTTGTTTTATAACAAAACCTTACACAATAGTAGGTATTGGATATTTTTTAGTAACAAAGACTCTAAACGTTTTGACAAACACTAGACAAACGAGAAATTTTAACGTAAACTTTTGTTTACTTGTAAATCACATAGTCGGCGAAAGGTTTTATACCACATGTTTAACTTTACACATACTGGACAGCATAACAATCAACTAAAACCGAAATTATTAAACTTTACAAACATTACACAACATAAAAATCAGCTCAAACCAGGTTGTTACCTTCATATTTTAATATTTTAGACACACTAGACGACTCAACAACGGTCTAATGACAGAAGGCTGCCCAAGCAGAGTTTTAGTCATAGAAAAATGGAGCAGGAGAGCTATTGGAACACGTCTGGCCCCACATACTACCAAATAAATATACATTTCATAACGGAACATGATGAATTCTTAAACTATTTAAAATGCAAAATCCATAACAAACTTCTCCTTGATGATTGTATTATATGTACAAACAACTCTTAACAAAAGTCTACCTGATGTTTCTCCTATATTTAGCAAACAACACTTGATAACAATATCCAATGTTTTCCCTATAAAAGGACCAAAAATTAATACGATATTATACGTACAACAATCATCCATAATAAGCTCTTGTATGTTTACACCATATTGTACGTAAAAAAATTAATAGCAATGAACTTTTATATACTTTTATAATATTCCACACACAACAATTAATAATAATGAACTCTTCTCTGTTTATACCACATTTTACATAAAGCAATTAATGATAACAAACTCTTCTATGTTCATACCATATTCTACGTACGACAATCAATAGTAATAAACTTTTCTATATTTATGTTATATTACATATACAACAAATAATAATAATGAACTCTTGTTTACACGTATAATATTCTACGTAGAAAATTTAAGAATAATGAAGTCTTCTACCTTTATACCATATACTACGTACAACAAGTTATAATAATAAACTCTTCTATCTTTATACGTATTGGACGCAAAGAATTTAGAATAATGAACTCTTCTGTGTTTATACGCCAATGTACTTACAACAGTTAATAATAATGAACTCTTCTAGATTTATACCACATTGTACGTACAACAATTAATAATAATGAACTCTTGTAAATAAAAATGATATTCTACCTACAAAAATTAAGAATAGTGAACTCGTCTACGTTTATACCATATTCTACGTAAAGTAGTTCATGATAATTAACTCTTGTATGTTCATACAATACTCTACATACAACAAATAATAATAATCAACCCTTGTATATTTATACAATATTATATGTACAATAATTAATAAGAATGAACTCTTCTATATTTATACAATATTGTACGTCCAAGAATTAAGAATAATGAACTCTTCTATCTTTATACCATATTCTACATACAAGAAATAATAATAATCAACCTTTGTATATTTATGTAATATTCTATGTAAAACAATTCATAATAATGAACTCTTCCATGTTTATACCATATTGTACACACAACAATTAATAATAATGAACTCTTCCATGTTTATACCATATTGTACACACAACAATTAATAATAATGAACTCTTCTATACATATATATATATAATATTCTACATTAATAATTAATAATGATGAACTCTCATATGTTTATACCATATTCTACGAACAACAGTTAATAATAATAAACTCTATGTTTACATCATATTTTTCCTACAGTTCATAATATTAATCTCGTGTATGTTTATACCAAATTGCACGTACAACAACTCATGATAATAAAGTCTTGCATGTTTATAGCATATTGTACATACAACAATTAATAACGATGAACTCTTCTATATTATTATATTATATTCCACACACAACAATTAATAATAATGAACTCTTGTATATATATATATATGTAATACATATGGATGATATTCTACGTTAACAATTAATAATAATAAACTCGTGTGTGTATATATATATATATATATGTATAATATTCTACGTTAACAATTAATGATAATAAACTCTCCTATGTTTATCCCTTATTCTACGCACAACAATTAATAAAAAATCCATGTTTATATCACATTTTTTCCTACGGTTCGTGATAATAATCTCGTGCATGTTTATACGAAATTGTACGTACAACAACTCATAACAATTAACTCGTGTACGCTTATACCATATTCTACGTACAACAACTCATAATAATGAACTCTTGTATTTTTATATAGTATTCTATTTAAACAATTAATAACAATGAATTATTCTATGTACATACCATATCCTACGTACGACAATAAATAGTAATGAACTTCTGTATATTTATATAATATTACACATACAACAATTAATAATAATGAACTCTCGTATATAAAAATAATATTATACGTATAAAAGTTAAGAATAGTGAACTCTTCTAGGTTTACACCATATTCTGCATAAAACAATTAATAATAATGAATTCTACTATGTTCATACCATATTCTATGTACGACAAGAAATAGTAATGAACTTTTGTATATTTATATAATATTCCACATACAACAATTAGTAATAATGAGCTCTTGTATAGACATATAATATTCTTCGTAGAGAAATTAAGAATAATGAACTCCTCTATGCTTATACCATATTCTATGTAAACAAATAATAATAATCCAACCTTGTATATTTACATAATATTCTACGTACAACAATTAATAAGAATGAACTCTTCTATATTGATATAATATTCCACATGCAACAAATAATAAAAATGAACTCTTCTATATATATATAATATTCTACGTTAACAATTAATAGTAATGAACACTTGTGTATTATTATACCATGCTCTACGTACAAAAATTAATAATAATGAACTCTCGTTCATTATAATTCGTTTATACCTTATAATATGTACCATTCATCATAATGAACTCTTTTATGTTTATACCATATAGAACATACAATAATTAATAATAATAAACTCTTCTATATTTATATAATATTCTACGTACAACAATTAGTAATAATCAACTGTTTTATGTTTTACCATATTCTACGTATAAGAATTAATAATAATAAACTATTCTAATTGTATTGGGTTGAGGAATAATTCGTGAGCGTTTTTTTCAAGTTAAAAAATATATTCATAATTGAAACGCTTTCGCAAAATATTTCATGTCATTTGGTAGATAATTTTTTGCTCTAATAGATGATGTGTTTAATTTTCATATGTCTTTAATTTTTGCTTTCATTTCCAGCTCATTAAATGGAATGTCAAGTGGACAAAATCGAGCATTTTCGACACCATCTGCTTTTCGCATTTAATTTCTTGCAATTTCGTTTAAAACAATGCATACTATATAGCTAGGTATTACATGAAATAAAGTATCATAATAAATGTTTTGGGTGTAATGTGTTCACGCATTGAAGTATTGTATAGTCTTGCATGTAATGCGCCCCCCGCTAGTACAGCGGTATGTCTACGGATTTATAACGCTAAAATCAGGGGTTCGATTCCCCTCGGTGGGCTCAGCAGATAGCCCAACGTGGCTTTGCTATAAGAAAACACACAAACACACATGCATGTAATGCTTGAATGACATTATTTAAAAACGCTCACGAATTATTCCTCAACCTAATATAACATATTCTACATCATCAATTAATATTTTTGAAATCTTCTATGTTTATACCATATTGTACGTACAACAATTCATGATAATGAAGTTTTGTATGTTTGTACCATATTGTACACACAAAAACTAATAACAATGAGCTTTTATATATACATATAATATTTTATGTACAACAAGCAGCTCCCCGCTAGTCCAGCGGTATGTCTTCGGATTTACAACGTTAAAATCAGGGGTTCTATTCCCCTCGGTGGGCTGAGCAGATAGCCCTTTGTAGCTTTGCTATACGAGAAACACACGTACAACAAGTATAAATAATAAACTCTTCTACGTTTATTCTATATTATACGTAGAACAATTAACAAAGATGAACTATTTATATAATATTCTACGTACAACAATTAATAATCATTAACTTTTACATATTTATATCACATTCTACGTTCAACAATTAATATTAAATAAGTTTTATATCTTTATACCATAGTGCACGTACAAAAAGTTATGATATTTAACTCTTGTATGTTTATACCATATTCTACGTACGACAATTAATAATAATGAACTTCTTTATGTCTATATAATATTTTACGTACAACAATTAATAATAATGAAATATTCTAAGTTTATACCATTCTGTACGTCAAAGAATAATAATAATGAATTCTTGTATGTTTATATAATGTTGTAAATACAGCAATTAATAATAATAAATCTTTTACGTTTATACCATATTATACGTAGAACAATTAATAAATCTGAACTCTTATATATTTATATCATATTCTACGTTCAACAATTAATAATAATGAACTCTTGGATATTTATATAATATTCTACGAAGAACAAATAATAATAATGAACTCTTACATGTTTATACAATATTTTACGTACGACATTTCATGATAATCAACTCTTCTATGTTTATATAATATTCTACATGCAACAGTTATTAATAATGAATTATATTGTGTTTAAACCATATTCTACGTACAACAACTAATAATAGTGAACTATTCTACCTTTCCACCATATTCTAGGTCAACAATAAGGGATAATGTATTCTTCTATGTTTATACCACAATGTACATATAAAAATTAATAAGAATGAACTCTTATATATTTATATAAAATTATACTTATAACAACTAATAATAATGAACTCATATATTTATATAAAATTCTACATAAAAGAATTAATAATAATGAACGCATATATTTATATAAAATTCTACATAAAAGAATTAATAATAATGAACTCTTCTTTGTTTATACCATATTGTACGTACAACAATTAATACCACTAAACTCTTCTATGTTTATACCATATTCTACGTCAACAATTAACAATAATGAACTCTTCTATATTGATACCGTATTTTACGTACAACAATTAATAATAATGAACTCTTCTATGTTTACACCATATTCTACTTACAACAATTAATAATAATAAACTCTTGTATATTTCTACCATATTCTACATAGAACAATTAATAATAATAAACTCTTTTATGTTAATACCATATTCCACATGCAACAATTAATAATAATCAACTTTTGTATATTTATATAATATCCTACGTACAACAATTAATAGTAATAAACTATTCTATGTTTATACCATATACTACGTACAACAATTAATAATAATGAACTCCTCTATGTTTATACAATATTTTACGTGCAACAATTACTAATAATGAACTCTTTGTGTTTATACAATATTGTACGTACAACAATTACTAATACTGAACTTTTGTATATTTATTTAATATTCTACGTACAACAAATAATAATAATGAAATCTTGTATATTGATATAATAATGTATGTACAACAATTAATGATAATTGGTCATTGTATAGTTATCCTGCCCTAAATATTATGTCAACATTTCGTTTTTTAATATTTATTGTTTTTACTAGAGAAATTATTTTGAATGTAGTGTTTAGTGGCACAGAAAAGAAACTCGAACATTTTAGAGTGTAGCTTTTGGTATAGCTTGGCACAAAACTTTGGTCCGGAAGATGTTTTGATGTGGTGTCGTGCGCAGTGAGACACGGGATTGATTTATAAATGTTCCATATTGTTGTTTCGTAGTAGGAGCCGATGAACAACACAACAACAAATAAATCAAGAAGTTACAAGAAATGATACGACAGTTTAAACGCGACGGGTATTGTGCTGAACCTCTTATCACATATCATCTGTCTTCAGAATCACGTAGTTAATGTATGATACTTCTGTTCAACTTCTTTTTATTTATTTTGAGATGATTGTCGGTATAGTAAATCAATCACTCGACTAAAGCACTGGGACCGTTTATTGTAAAAGCAATGTACATTTGTCAAAGTTCAACCACAAAGTTTTGTGGCTGCAGGTTTACGACGTTGTTGTTGTTGTTTTGAATTAAGTACAAAGCTACACAATGGGCTATCTGTGCTCTGCCCACCACGGGTATCGAAACCCGGATTTTAGCGTGTAAGTCCGCAGACATACCGCTGAGCCACTGGGGGGCCTGTTTACGACGTTAGCGCAAAGCTATACAATAGGTGTGTGTGTGTTAACAGCCCCTAATTTGGAGGTTTGGGATTAAAGTGAAGTCCGCTGCTGAGAAGCGCCCATTGCCAAATCTTCGGCTACCATAATATAACTGTGAGATTTGTCCGTTACTCTTATAACTCCAATACGACCCTAACATACGTATTGCGACTTTTTGATAACAGATAGTGAATAATGTTCCCCATTCCGCAACGTTCAAGTCCATTTAGAGGGAAACGTTGCTCCATAACACCTAATGTTATTCTTCGCTTGAAGGTTATCTTGAAGGTTATCTCTAAATTGAATGTTTTTAACTGTTACAACGTTCTCTATAAACAAGTGATAATACATTTCATCTTCTATACGAAATACATAGGAAACCATACTATTTAGTACTGATGCAAGCTTAATATATATTTTTTTGTGTGATTTGTATATTACCAGTGACCATGCAACTATGAAATTCAGAGAACCACAAACAATTGTGGGCATAAGTGGTTCATAAATTTGTTTAAAAAGCCATTATGCTTAGGTTCTGTTTGTTTGTAGTTAAGCACAAGGTTACAGAATGGGTTATCTGTACTGTGCTTACCAGGAGTATCCAAACCCAGTTTTGTAGTGTTGTGCCACTAGAGGGCGTCAGAGCTATGAATTCTTACAGCGTCTTATCTTTTGCGTCAGTTGTTTGATATCTCTTTACAGACAAAAAGGACATTAACTGTGGCAGAGAGTGTAATAATTTGAAGGTCTTTATTTTCCGATTTTTCTCAGTAATATCAAGACACGTGGTAGTGTGTCGTGCGGCCTGTTGTAAGACATACTGTATGTTAGAAACAGGAGTAGTAGTTTAGTGATTTTCTACCTTCTGCATTTCGGACTGTGGTAATCCAAACTGTCACACGTTTTCAGTTGATGTATTCCACTAGACTCTCACTTCACATACCAAATTTCAAGGTACTTCACTAAGAAATATCTGAAGTATAACATCTCCAATGTTGATTGAGTTTCTTCAGGTTTTTTTCCTTCTCACCCAAAGTGTGAAAACTGTATTTGATAAAAATACATACTTAATATTTATAGATCTTTATAACTTACAATTACGAGTCTTTATTGATGTAAACATAACCACGTGTAAATATAAACAATGCGTGCAGAGTTATTCAACAAAAATCGCTCACATTTAACGAAAGTTTTTACGCACGCCTACGTCAAACGTCACGTGTGCTATCGGCCTAATATTTTTACTGCAGTTTCAACTAAGAGTAAAAGCGGACCGTTTTTAGTGTTGTTATTCTGATTAAAGACGGATGATTTAGAACAGAAAAACTATAAGATGAATGGATGTGAAGATATGCAATTACTGGTTAATCCAAGCAAACTAGATTAGAAGTTTCTAGCTGGCCCGGCATGGCCAAGCGTGTCAAGGCGTTTTAGTCGTAATCCGAGGATCGCGGGTTCAAATCCCGGTCGCACCAAACATGCTCGCCCTTTCAGCCATGGGTGCCTTATAATGTGACGGTCAATCTCACTATTCGCTGGTAAAAGAGTAGCCCAAAAGTTGGCGGTGGTGGTGATGACTACCTACCATCCCTCTAGTCTTAAACGGCTAAATTAGGGACGGCTAGCACAGATAACCCTCGAGTAGCTTTGCGCGAAATTCAAAAACAAACAAATAGTTTCTAGCTAAGGTTCTCAGAAAAATGATATGGGTGGAGGGTTATTTCTGATTATTAGTTACCAAAGTTTCAGCACATATTTACTAAGAATTGTGAAATTATTCTAAGTGAAGTGCGTTTAGTGTCATGTGATATTAGCTTAAGTAATTAGCATAAATAGTGATATTTGACAGGTCTATATCGATTGCATTGGGGTTATTACAAGAAACTGTTGATGTAAATTCCATGGCGTTACTATGAAGGAAACTATCAAAACTGTTTCAGAGAAGGTTTTTTTCTTTTTTGAATTTCGTGCAAAGCTACACAAGGATTATCTGCGCTAGCCATATCTAATTTAGCAGTGTAAGACTAGAGGGAAGACAGCTAGTTATCACCACACATCACCAACTCTTGGACTACTCTTTTCACCAACGAATAGTGAGATTCACCACCACGTTATAACGCCCCTAAGGCTGAAAGGAAGAGCATGTTTAGTGTGATGGGCATTCGAATTTGGTTAACTCTCTAAAGTAAAAGTCTGTTCCGAATAACAGGGCTGTGATCCTAAAACTGATATTGCTTTTATTGAGTGTCACATTCTTACTTGCTGTAGTATGTTGGAGTGTATTGGCAAAATTTCATGACATCTAATAAAAGTCCTGGCATCGCCAAGTGTGTTAAGGCGTTCGACTCGTAATCTGAGGGTCGCGCGTTCGAATCCCCGTCACACCAAATATGCCCGCCCCTTTAGCCGTGGGGGCGTTATAATGTTCGGTCAATCCCACTATTCTTTGGTAAAAGAGTAGCACAAGAGTTGGGGGGGTAATGACTAGCTGCCTACCCTCTAGTCTTACACTGCTAAATTAGGGACAGCTAGCGCAGATAGCCCTCGTGTAGCTTTGCGCGAAATTTAAAAATAAAACAAAACAAACATCTAATAAAAATACCTCAGGTGTGAAGAAAAGGTGAGACCAAGAAAGAAGAAAAATGATTCCATGTGCAACTTAAACGAATGAAATTAAAACTGGTACCTACACGTATAACATTGATAATAATTTTGTAACAAACCTTCGTTCTTCATTTAACTAGGCCACGTGTCTTTGTTTATCCACCATCATACCCTCTTCTGGGCCAGATCTTTTTTCACACTAAGGTGTTTTTTATTAGATATAGTCATTATCGTTAATTTCTAATCAAAACAACCTATCTAAATGTATCAAAAATAAACCTTAACACAGTAATTAGTGAAAGTATTTATTTTATTAGGAGTTGGTAAATTCATAAAACATTAATGATCAAAATACGTTGAATAACCAATCCGGAACCTTTTCTATTAACGGTATTTTTGGTCGAAACCCCAATAATATCACAGAATGTTTTATAAGCTAAGGAGAATTAACTTAGACCTAAATCCAAGGTAGTAATGCAAAATCATTATTATAACAAGATATGGATTTATATTAAATAAAGAGTAAAACACATAAAAGTTAGTTTTTGTTTCGTCACAGATTCTCTTTGATAAAGTACGCCATGATGGAAAATATAGGCTAATGTCTCCAATAAAGACGTTAGGATATATCCCGTGAAAACTGTTATTAAAGATGAATATTTTGTACACGTCTGGCCTTGAGCAAAATATTAAGTATACTTTAAAAATATTCATGAAAAAAAAACAGTAACATATAAATTGACCATATTTATGTCTGTATGTGTGTGTGTGTGTAATTTAGCCAATAATGAACTTTTCAATCACAAAAGTGGTATATACAACAAAATAAACATTTTGTTTACAAAACTGTACTATAGAAAAAAATAGTGATTCATTTGTGGATAGAAATAAATAATTCTATACAGTTTTAAAATACAATTGTCTGTACCAAAACTTAGCACTAATGGTTTTCACCAAACCTCTTCTATTTTCCCAAGATGTTGAATACGATATGATAGATAGACAAATTTAGTTATTAACATATAATTATTTAGAGAAAACCTATGTGTATAAACATCGATTACAGGTTTCACTGTACAATCACAAGGAAGACAGTAGGTGTACAAGAAAGAATAGATTAGTGTTCACATTTCTCTTACCGCGCGAGAGGAAAACGAAGTTTTGAAGACCACCATTTTTTTTAGGGTTAACGTATGTTATAAAAAAAATGTGACAATGCCGGCAGCAGTTCAATATTGTAATTAAATCAGGCATTATACGAGAAAGTGTTTTCACGTCTAATTAGATCAGTGTTTAAAAGAATCTGTTAATGAAGGCTAACCAGTTAGTGGCGACTCAGGTGGCATGGAAGTACATATCTCTGGTTATCTAACCGATAATCTAATTACGAAAGGAATCAGGTGAAACATCACGTGCTTTTTACGCTGGCAGTACACGTTCGGTTCCGATATAAGCCCCGCCCATCTAAATTGTTGTGGTCATCACGGTATCTGTTAACTTTGAGTTACATAGTTACATATATTGAGTTTTCCAATATATTTTTATCAGTTTGCCTTCTCTACACTTTGATTGCACTAGAAAAGAAAATATTCAATCGATTAATTTCTGTAAAAAAAAAATAAGGAACAATATATCATGATAAGCCATATAATTCTGAAAGGTTTTAGATTCAATTACATAAAAATTACATATCTCAGGAGAAATCTTAGGAATTAATAGGAAAAATGTTAAACAGGCAGTCTTATCAGAAACTTAAAGTATTATCCAACATTATCTTACTAATCAGACATTCGTTTATAAAACTTGAGGTGTCATTAAATGGTTTGTTTGTTTTGAATTTCGCGCAAAGCTACATGAGAGCTATTTGCGCCAGCCGTCCCTAATTTAAAAGGGTAAGACTAGAGGGAAGGCAGCTAACTAGTCATTACCACCCACTGCTAACTCTTTTACCAACGAATAGTGGAATTCACCATCACATTATAATGTTCCCATGGCTGAAAGGCGAGCACGGTTGGTGTGACGGGGATTCGAACCCGCGACCCTCGGATTACGAGTCGAGCGCCCTAACTACCTGGCTATGCTACGCCGTTATTAAATGGAATATAAAGATTAGATATGACAACGTAAAGACTTCAGACAACGTCTTCGTTTGAAAAATAATGTCAAACAATGTTTACATTAGAGAAATAGTGTTACATTATGTCAATGTTATAGGAATAATATTACAATAACAATGTTTAAGGACAACAGACATCCATCTCGGCTGTCCAATCCACTAAGCCAAACTAAAACTATTAAATAAAAAAAATTAATTCCAGTTCTTATCATCTGTAAGTTTTATTTTAAAATCACTCAAATGTAGTGCCTCTAAAACATTTGAAATCAGCCCATTCCATAAGCTAACTACCCTGTTTGAAACATAAAACAGCCTTAGCTGAAGACAGCTTCCACCTTGCCTAAAGTTATATTTGTGTTCCCTAGTTCTATAATTCCTGCTGGTATGTAAGAAAAACATTATCAACTCCTTTACAATCTTAAACACTTCAATCAGATCTCTTTTAACTGTTCTTTGTTCAGGATAAAACAGTTTTAAGGATCTTAATTTCTCATTATATGACAACCTATCCATTCCAGGTACCATATTAATAACCTGCTTTTGAACCCTTTCCAATAATTTAATGTCTTTTCTAAGGTAAGGAGCACAAGATTGAAACAAATATTCCAAATCTGGCCTAACCAGAGACCTATGCAACGAAATTATAACATCTTTAAACTTGTTACTCAGTATTTCTATTAATACAACTTAAAATCCCATTTGTCCAAAAATCCACATTGTTTGGATGGTTTAAGAGACTGATCAACCATTACACCAAGATCATTTTCTTTCATGACATTGTTAAGGTTATTCCTATTCAAATTATGTTTATAATTCAAATTACGATAATACACATTTATTATCTTGTATCTATTATGATTTAACTTGTCTGTAGTATATTTGTCCAACTCACTGAATGATCTAAATCCTCTTAGAAATCAGTAACATCCTCTAACAGCCAGAAACATCCAAGACATTAACATCATCAGCAAATTTAAGTAATTTATTGATCATTCCTCCATCTATGTTATTGATGTAAATCAAAAAGAACAACAGTCCTAAGACTGAGCCCTGATGTAGAACCACTTGTGACATTAATCCAGTTTGACTGAACTCCATGTATAACAACACTTTCTTCCATCAAACCATTCTTCTATCCAAATTGCTATGTTATCTCTCACACCTGCAGAGATAACACTGCACAACAATTTTTTAAAAAAAGTTTTGCTTCCTGAGATGTTTTTGCTGATTGTGACAGGTACCTGGTGGGTATGCACAAATATAGTTTTGGTTTTGCTTCATCACGTAGGAACTCTGAGAAATAGACAGTTAACTGTTTACCGGCAATAACGTATTTAATTGTGTTTATGTTTCTAATACGCTATTAAGTTCAACATAATTAAAAGTGTTTTGCTCCTGATTTTCGTTTGTATTCAATGTCCAGTACATCACGTTGCAGTATCCAACAGTAGTCAGCAAGCATTGACGGATTCCAGTTGCCCTGATATCATTTTTCCATTGTAGCAAAACTGAAGATTTCGATTAAACGGTACGTGATGGGCAAATTTGGATGTGATTTTCTTGATCAGCAGCCAAAAATCTACAAGGAACACCCAACAGTGTTCAAGAAGCAAAACCTTTGTTGTGCAGTGTAATTTGTTCACAAGCCTTTTATGTGGCTTCTTGTCAGATTCTTTCAGAAAATTCAGATAAACCAAATCTACACCCTCACCCTTATCTATATAAACAGAAACATTTTTAAAGAATGTCAAAAGATTTGTAAGACAAGAATTTCCCTTAGTAAAACTATATTCTCTACCTGATAAAATTTTGAACTTTGTTAAATCACTTGACAAATTACCTTATATCATACTTTCCAAAACTTTTTCCACAACTAATATAAGACTAATAGGCCCATAACTACTAGGACAACTATTACCTTGAAGATAGGAGTGGCATCAGCTAATTTCCAATCTGTTAGTACTTACCCACTATTCAGGGGCTTACAAATTTGTTTTGAATGTTAAAAATTTTTTCTTACAAATATTCTCACATTTGGTCAGTCTCAATAAATAGCTCAATTTACAGCATATAATTCTTGTTGCATCCCCTCAAAAAATTTTTTTTTTTTTGGAAATTTGAAACCAAAATATCATCATTCCTAATTTCCGTATGTTCCCCAATTTTCACTCTCTCAAACATTTCTATATAAGAAGTTGTTGTTTTTGTTGTTTTGAATTAAGCACAAAGCTACACAATGGGCTATCTGTGATCTGCCCACCACAGGTATCAAAACCCGGTTTATAGCGTTATAAGTCCACAAACATGCCACTGAGCAACTGGGGGTTATATTATAAGTTAACAATAAATCTAAAATAACATTATTTCTAGTAGTTTCCTTAACTAATTGGTGAAGAAATCCATCCTTAATAGTTTCTAAAAACCTTTCTCCCTCATGGTTTGACTCTAGCATTTACCAATCAATATGTCTGAAATTAAACTCACCCATAATTATGACACTATTAACAGCTGAAATTTTAATTTAACTATAAAGTTTTCTCACTTATTTCATCCACCACTTCATCAAATAGATTAAATTCTCTTAATATTCTCAACTTCAACAGAATGTAACTCACACTTTACATATAAAATCACTCATACCCCTGTCCCTACTGTTAAATAATCTATAACCATCTATTTAAAAGAAATTCCTGTCATCAAAATCATCTACATTTAACTGTGTTCCAGTTGTTCTCATTACATCAAAATCCCCTATTCCTACCAGTACCCTAAAGCTACCTAATTTATTTCTCATACTTCTATCATTACAAAACTAACAATTAAGCCTATTTTTATAACTACTTTTATACTGATTTCCTACAGTAAAGTTTCCTCTACATCTCAATTTTGTTTCATTTAGTTTATCTTTGTCCTCACCACTGTCATGTCCTACAGTCATGTGAAAACGTTAGGACACTCTATGAAAGCCTGTGTATTTTTGTAACATTTTTGAATATATAGATATTTAATCTCAATTTTAACAATCCTGATAGATTATAGGAATATAACTAAACAATTAAAACTGAAGAAAAGACTTTTCAAGATCTTCTGTAAATCTCATGCTTCAAAAATGCATATTCGAACTGAGGAAAAAATTAGGACACCCTACCCCTTTAATAGCTAGTGTTACCCCTTTGGCTGAAATAACTGCAGTGAGACGCTTCTTGTAGCCATCTACCAGTTTCTGACATCGATCTGAAGAAAGTTTGTCCCACTCCTCAAAGCAGAATTTTGTAAGCTGTGAGATGTTTGAGGGGTTTCTTGCATGTACAGCCCGTTTTAAGTCACTCCACAGCATCTCAATTGGATTAAGATCTGGGCTTTCACTCAGCCATTCCAGGACTCTCCATTTCTTAGTTTTCAGCCAGTCCTTGGTAGATTTACTGGTATGTTTTGAGTCATTGTCGTGTTGCAGGGTCCAGTTCCGCTTCAGCTATAATTTTCTTACAGATGGTCTCACATGATCCTCGAGCACCCTCTAATACACAGTAGAATTCATGGTGGATTCTATGATTGTGAGCTGTCCAGGTCCTGCTGCAGCAAAGCAGCCTAAACCATGACACTTACACTTCTATGTTTCACAGTTGGTATGAGGTTCTTTTCTTGGAATGCTGTATTTGGTTTACACCAAACATGTCCTCTGTTCTGGTGTCCAAATAGTTCAGTTTTGGACTCATCTGTCCAAAGAACATTATCCCAGAAGTCCTGGTCTTTGTCTACATTCTCTCTAGCAAACTTCAGTCTGGCCTTGATGTTTCTCTTAGAGAGCAAAGGTTTCCTCCTTGCACACCTCCGATGCAAGTTACACTTGTGCAGTCTCTTTCTGATTGTAGAGGCATGCACTTCTACATCAACAGTAGCCAGAGCCTGCTGTTGATCCCATGATGACATGTTAGGGTGTTTGGAGACCTCTTTTAGCATCTTGCAGTCTGCTCTTGGGGTGAACTTGCTTGGACAACCAGACCTGGGCATGTTGGCAGTTGTTTTGAAAGCCCTCCACTTGTTGACTATTTTCCGGACAGTGGAATGGCTGATTTCAAAATCTTTTGGGATCTTTTTAAATCCCTTACCAGACTCATAAGCTGCTACAATTTTCTTTCTGAAGGCCTCAGACAGCTCTTTTGCTCTCACCATGGTGCTCACTCTCACTTCAACAGTCAGGAGCACACCAAACTAAATGTCTGAGGTTTAAATAGGGCAAGCCTCATTCAAAATGCTGAGTAACGATCTTCTAATCATGTGCACCTGGTGTGATACACCTGTGTGTGAGTTTAGCCATTTTATGTGGGAGTGTTCTAACTTTTTCCTCAGTTAGATTATGCATTTTTGTAGAATTACATTTACAGAAGATCTTGAAACGTCTTTTCTCCAGTTTTAATTGTTTAGTTATATTTCTATTAATCTCCAGTGTTGTTAAAATTGAGATTAAATATCTATATATCCAAAAATGTTACAAAAAAACACAGGCTTTCATAGGGTGTCCTAACTTTTTCCCATGACTGTAGTTTAAACCTAAACATGGTTAATATAAATAAAATGTACAGAACGTGCTGAACAATGTATAGATAAAGAAAGGGAGGGAAAATCGTTTAAATAAGTAAAATGTACTGAACGTGCTGAACAATGTATAGATAAAGAAAGGGACTAAACATTGTTTATATAAATAAAATGTGCTGAACGTGCTGAACAATGTATAGATAAAGAAAGGGACTAAACATTGTTTATATAAATAAAATGTACTGAACATGCTGAACAATGTATAGATAAAGAAAGGGACTAAACATTGTTTATATAAATAAAATGTACTGAACGTGCTGAACAATGTATAGATAAAGAAAGGGACTAAACATTGTTTAAATAAGTAAAATGTACTGAACGTGCTGAACAATGTATAGATAAAGAAAGGGACTAAACATTGTTTATATAAATAAAATGTACTGAACGTGCTGAACAATGTATGGGTAAAGAAAGGGACTAAACATTGTTTATATAAATAAAATGTACTGAACGTGCTGAACAATGTGCAGATAAAGAAAGGGACTAATCATTCTTTGGATAAATAAAATGCACAGAACGTGAAGAACAATGTATAGATAAAAAAAGGGGCTAAACATTGTTTATATAAATAAAATGTAAGAACGTGATAAACAATGTTTAGATAAAGCAAGGAACATAAAGTGACACAGTGTTCAAGTAAGACAAAATGGCAAATAAAACAAACGTTTCAAACGATATTTAGATAAGAAGAAACAGGTTTCTAAACTTTTTTTATGAAGAACGAGAGATAAAAAATCCATCGTGTCTTTCTATATAAGAAAATTGGATAAAAACTTCTAAAGAATGAATGTTTCGTTATAGGAAATTAGTCATGTTGAAGGTATCTATAGATAAGGGAGTAAAGCACTAAAGATGTTAACTATTTCTAAAGAAAGGACGTGGTTAAATGAGAGTGCGAAATCATTTCTAGAACAATCCGTGAAGACGAGAAAACTCACTTGCAGAGAAAAATATATATGTAAAAACGATGACCGAAGAAGGTCGAAACGTTGTTCGCTCCTCTACATAGAGCTTCCTCTACCCATACCAGCCGTTTTTTACATATATAGATTTATAGAACAGTTACGTGAGAAACTGAGCCGTATTAATGTATCTCAGAACGGCTGGTATTTAATATTATCACTTTTATCGATAAGCAGAGAACAACATTTCGACCTTCCCAGATCATCTTCAGGTTAAGTGTGTTTCTCTTATAACAAAGCCACATCGGGCTATCTGCTCAGCCCACCGAGGGGGAATCGAACCCCTGATTTTCGTCGTGTTAAACTTTCACTGTTCAAGGGGCGTGAGGAACAAAGCGTGTGTATCAAAAAATAAAATAAAATAAGAAGCTTATTTAAATATAGTTTTATTACATTTTTCTTACATCCCATAGATGAGAAGAAAAGAAATTATTATTTTTGTTATTACAAATCCTTCAGGAGATGAAAAATTATTCAACTGATGTAAACATTTGGTTTGAAGTTTGATTGTTTGTTTGTTTTGGAATTTCGCACAAAGCTACTCGAGGGCTATCTGTGCTAGCCGTCCCTAATTTGCAGTGTAAGACTAGAGGGAAGGCAGCTAGTCTTCACCACCCACCGCCAACTCTTGGGCTACTCTTTTACCAACGAATAGTGTTGAAGTTTGAATAATATTATAATATCTGAGTGTAACTGGTTAGTCCAAACATATTACAGTATCTCCATTTTGAGGCATAGAAAATACAAATTATTATTTTAGTATTTTGCAGGCAAACTAATAAAATGTCACGACAGAATATTATTTTCATAATTACATGAAATTTTGGCATTTAAAGTAATTTTCAAAGAAATATTAAAAACTGAAGAAATGTCATTATAAACATTAATTAAAAATTAAATAAAGAAAAATTTAATATCCAATTAAAATGTCAAGCACGAAACAAGAACTTTCTTTGAGAAACTTAACATTTTTACGTTTTGTTTTTATTACTATTAATTTTGTGTGCCAGAGAGCGTGTGTGCAAGCGCGGCTGTAGTGTAATATGAAGGGGTACAGGCCTAAAGTTTTAGTCGTAGTTATACTTCTGAGTGTTTTATTTCGTTGGTTGTTATAATTAGTTGCAGAGCGAACGGTTTGTTTCATCATGTGTTTCAGAAGTTTACGCAAAACTACACGAGGGATATCATGGCCATCTCTAATCTTGGACTGCTGGTGAAGGCAGGTAGAGTGTATTAACGCCATCCGCCATCAACTATTGAACTGTTGACTACTTTTGACCACTAATCTTATTGTTAGTGGCGGCTCCAAGGTGGGCCTTGGAAGGCTTTAGTCCTCCCAAAAAATGAGCCAATATGGAAAACACAATCGTCGTTGTTGCTTAACAATTAACATCAAAGAGACATAGATCTGTAGAACTCAACGTCTTCATTAAGACAGAAGTGTGTGTCATGCGTCCCATAGCAACGTACTGAACGCACTGAAACTCATGCGCTGTATTGCCGCTCCCTGTGTAATGTCATTCTATCTTGAGCTTTGACGAAGATTAAACAATCACGTTGATTTCAAGTTACAACAGATCATCAGGGATTTTACTTGATAAACCAAAGGTTTCACAGGTATTTATCCATTAATTTCATTTATCTTTTATTGAAAAGTAAAACATAGCATGCATGTATAAGTGTATTATGTATAGGTCAAACTATGAAGCATTTAGCCGGTGTTGTGTCCTCTGTGAGATCATTTTGCATAGTGTATCAGCCATACAAAATCAAGAAAATCATGCACGCTCTGGCTAAATGTGGTATTGTCATAGTGCCTGCATTGGTCAGTGCTATGACAGAGCTGCAGTCATGTCACGGTACATCAGTGGCGTACAGGAGAGGTTCATGAGAGAGGTGTCTCAAGCTGTGTATGTCCACTGCTATGCACACAGGCTCAACCTTGTGTTAGTTGATTGTGTGCACAATGTCCAGGCTACAGCAGAGTTCTTTGTGACAATTTGAAAGCTGTACAAATTCTTCTCTACATCGGTTGTGCATGAAGAACTTCTGTGTGTACAGAAGGAGCTTGAACCCGTGAACCAGTACGTAGAATTGAAGCGAATGTCAGAAACAAGATGGGCCTGGCAACATGCTACTTGTCTGGCTGTGAAAAGAATCCTCCTTGCCATTGTGACAACCCTAAAGCGTCTTGTGGAAGGGGAAAATGTCCACAGAGCCACTGAATCAAAGGGCCTGTGCATTCTCCGAGATCAGCAGTTCGTAACCAGTCTAGTGGTCATAAAAAACTACTGCTGATGACAAAATAGCTATCAGACCACCTCCAATCACCTGACATGCAGCTGGCCTCTGCAGAGGACCTAGTACAATCTGTCATCTCTGGTCTCTCAGAAATGAGAACTGAAGCAGCATGGAAAGACTTGGAAGAGTCTGCTGAGGATATATGCAAGAAAGTGGGAAATACGCACTGAGACAGTGTGTCAATGTGGACAGAAATCTGCCCTCAGACACCTGGACGAATTCATAATCACATCTAGTACTGGCCACAGAGATGAACCAACACCAGATGCCAGGAGACACACTTTCTATGCCATCATAGACAGGATGCTCAACGAGCTGAATAGAAGATTCTCCTCTGATGCCTGCAATGTTCTAACGGGTGCAACTTCAGTGAACCCCAAACACTCCACATTTCTCGACAAGCAAGCACTCTTAGGAATGGCAGCAAACTATGGTGTAGCAGAGGATGACCTTGCAGTGGAAGTCCATCAGTTGAACCGGCTAATTGCCAGGAAGAAAGACAAGGGGCAGGAAGTGTCCACACCATTGGAGCTTGCAACCATGCTGGAGCCATACAAGGATGCCTTCATGGATCTCCACAAACTTGTATGCATCGCTGTTACCTTGCTTGTCACTTCAGCTGCCTGTGAGAGAAGTTTCTCATGTCTGAAGCTTCTCAAGACATACTTGCGCAACAACAGTGGTAACAACCGCACCAGCAACCTTACTGTCATATCAGTAAACTCCAGAAGGGCAAAACAACTCGATATTGATACTGTTATAGAAACATTTGCTGCCAATCACCAGAACAGGCGCGTTGTTTTGAAGTAATATTGACTATAAACGAAACATGATGAAAGATAGTTAGCCTGATAGTGACCTTACTTTTCCTCAGAGTGTATTAACTTCACATGGAATAATTCGTTTCTGCTATGTAAACTATGTCTTTATGTTCTATTTCTTTTGATTTGTAGCTTTACTCTTAATGGTATATTAAATGCTCAATCTAAGCTAATCTTGATTTTCTTTATTATTATGTATTACCTTGGGTGGAATTTAGGTGAGCTTCCTCTTTTACATATACGCATATTTTCATAAACAGATTATTTCTAATTTGTAATAATGAATTATTAATCAGAGTATGAGTTTCCAATGCAAACTGCATTGAAAACGCAGTTCAAAATAGCACACCTTTCTGAAATGTACCCTGGTATTTACATTATTATAATTTATCATCTATATTTCATATTGATGGCATATTAGGAAGCCCCTCCACAGTTTACCTCAGCCCCTCCCCCCAACGAAAATATCCTGGCGCCGCCACTGCTAATTGTAACACCACGAGCCAAAAATTTGTAGTGAGTTTCATGACAACGGATTGCAAACTATAATTTTTGGGATTCACAGCCCGGACATCTTAACATGAGTTATACCCGCCTCATGACAAAAGGGAGAGAGACCTGTGACCAGCTATAATTTTTTCTACTACGGTATTATAAATAACGTACACTTTGTGTAAGAGTTCAATCAAATTTCTTCACGAATGTTCTTGTATTTATAAATACCTAGATGAAGAAGTCGTTATAAAATAAATGTTGAACGATGCGTTTGACATCTCAATTCCCAGTTTGGTGTTACGACCAAATTTATTTATTAGAAATGTGACTTTTGAAAAATATAAGTTAACAAGTTTATATTAACTGAATACCCGCTCCCTTGATTAACATAATTCGTTTTATATATTATAATTAAAACTCACTATTACTGATTTTAGGTATGAATAACTAAAGTTACAATATCCAATATGATTATTTTATTTTTATTGGCTTTGCTATAGCTACAAATATTCGAAATTTAAAATTTTAATTATAAGTGTCATTCATCGTTTTCATGAAGTTAAAAATACAGCGGTTAAATTAGTTTTAGCTCACTAATAGAAAGCGCAAAGAAACAATGAACTGTTATGGAAATACACCGAAATATTTCGTCCTCACTTCGTCGATTAAATATAATTGTTCGAGTTAGTACTCTGTATTAGTCAGTACTAAGTAGCAGAATATTCAATAGTATTTCGTATTTGTCCTGGATATTTGAACCGATATCTACATCTGAAATTCAAAAATTGTTTTAGCGCAATAAGATTTAAATATATGTAGGATGCCAATTTTTACATAAATAGTATTAGAATGAAGTAGTTCTAGTCTCTTTAAACAAAATAATTCCAAATAAAAATTATAGAATTCGAAACAAATTTTAATGCAAGAATAATTAGGTAAACTTTTGAAGAATAAAATCCTGAAAAATACATACGCTATTTATGTATAATTCACGCTAGATGGCATGGCTATTTTCATAACGCTTTTATTTCGTGAAAGATAAATCTTTTGTCCAATAAAAGTAGTAAACACGGTCACAAATTTACATGTGATAATCCTTAAATACTAACCAGTTATTGAAGTATGTTTAACCTAGTGAATTTAAAAAAGACTAAATACTGCGGATTTTATTTTTACACCTGTTAATGCTATAATTTTTGTTATTATACAATTCAGTCTGGATACATACCATCGTTCCAACGTTATCGTTACATTCTACCACGTGACCAACTGTTTCGCGCCAAAAAGTGTTAACTAATAATTTCATTTAAAATACATCCGTTATAAGAAATAGATACGCGAAACCAAAACTAAAAATATAACACAGAGTTTATATATGATTGTTTCTGTCGTTTGCTTATATAACAAACGTTTATACATGAACATTTTATAACAAAATTATACAATTGTGTAAATTTTGTATTATTAGTATGACGTAATATCACAACTTGTTACGAGTGAAATGTCGGCAGATACCCTGAATCAAGAAAGTCGTGTTGTTTTACATTGTATTTAAAGCTACATTACTAGTGGTACCAACTGTACGTGAAAAAGTGTAGTATACGTTGTATGTGCTTGAAAATTAAAGGCAGAGGTAAGATTATCTTTAAATTTTATATAATAATAAAGTCGTCTAATTACAAGTATTAATATTATCGCAGTATATCATGAAGATTCTCTGTGAGTCTTGAAAAATATACACCCGTTCTGATACACACTGTAAAAAATGATTAAAAGACATTTTAAATATCCATTCTCTAAGTAGGCATTGTTTAAACAAAAATACAGAAGACGGGTCATACGATTGGCATAGGTAATAAATAGTCTAAGACGTAACTACATATAATTTATTAGCTTTGTGCGAAATTCAAAACAAACAAACAAACAAACAAACATATAATTTATAATCAAATAACTAATTAGATACAATAACATTTGTGTATGTTAGAAATGTATCTTTCAAGAAACAATCTGTTGAATATTATTACCATATCAGACCTATGTAATTTGTTTGTGTTGGGAAGATTGTATCTGAACCAACAAGGTCTACAATTTCCGCCAGAGTAAACGTATCCCGTAGCAAACGTAAATCAATTATCCTGAATTGGACCAAAATTCACATTACTTTCCAAATTATAAAAGAAAACGGCCTGATGACAGAATGCATTGTAACATTGGTCTAAGGAATAGGATTATTTGGTTGAAAATAAAATAGATCGTTGGTTAAACCTAAACATCATATGTTTAATGATGAAAGAATTAAGTAAAAGGAGGACAAAAAAGAGCTAGAAAATTGAAAGAATGAGATTATTATTGTAGCATAGGTTTCTCCACATGCAAACTATGCAAACAACAGTTTTCTCCACTTAGAGTATATTGTTTAGTTCATAACGTCAGTGATAACTCGTATAATTACTGTTAGTTTATTAGCAGTACATTTATCATTAATTATAGTTTTGTAATTTCATTAAATATGAAACTCATTCCCGTGTTGCTTTTTTCTTTGTAAATTATCTGTAGTCTGTGGAAAATGATACTGAACGAGTTGTCATTTCTGAGTGTCGAAGTGTATCTGTTTTTCAGTCAACTAATGTTATTGTATCAACATGTTTATTGCATGGTGTCCGAAATATATCAGAATCCCCAGAGGTGACTAGAATTATCAGTACAGCCGTACTTGAGTTTTCTGCTTGTATCAGTGAAGAAAGGTAGAATTAATAGTTATTTCTGAAAGAACTTTGAGATAGAAAATCATAGGTTTGCTTATATAACGAAGAGGTTTTTACTTAGCTTGTAAACAGAACAATATCGCAGGTAAACTTAAGGGCCCTCTTGCCGGGCAAGCGGTAAATCTACGGTTTACAATACCAAAATTAGGGGTTCGATTCCCCTCGGTGGATACAGTAGGTAGCCCGATGTGGCTTTCTTATAAGAAAAAAACACACACACACACATAAACGTAAGACCGACCACTTGAATTGAGTAAGTCTCTTCGTAATAAATTTCACCTCTTGAAATTTTTTTTATAACAAGCTGAAAGCTACGGGATGTCAAAGAAGGGTTAGTATTCGGGTTAAGGTTTTAGGTTTAATGCATTAAATTACAGATATTAGTTGCGAAAAATTTAACAAGGCTTAGTATCGAAGATAAGTCTTTAAAAACGCAATGTCTAAAATTTCGTAAAGATGCTTAAAACATTTGATTTACGGTTTTGTTTTGAATTTTGCGCAAAGCTACACGAGGGCTATCTGCGCTAGCCGTCCCTAATTTAGCTGTGTAAGATTAGACGGAAGACACAAGATTGCAATCGTTACACGAGTTTTCAGTCATTGTCAGAATATTTAAATACTGTGGTTTAGCGCTAACTTCACGAATTTATGAGGCTAAAATCTCAGACTCAATTCCATGCGGTGGATACGGTGCCGATTGCTTAGTGACTTGTCATAAAAACAAAGTTTTTGTTTTGTTTTTGAAATTCGTGCAAAGCTACACGAGGGCTATCTGTCCGTAATTTAGCAATATAAGACTAGAGGGAAGTCATCACCACCCACCGCCAACTCTTAGGCTACTATTTTACAAACAAATAGTGGAATTGACTAAACATTATAACGCCCCAACGGCTGTAAGGGCGAGCATGTTTGGTGTGACGGGTAGTCGAACCCGCGACCCTCAGATTATAAGTCAAGTTCCTTAACCACCTGGCCATACTAGACCTTAATTTATGGAATAAGAAAATATTTTTCACAAAATTCGATTAACTGTCACCAAAATATTTACTTTTCCAATAAAGCTAAACAAATTTTTTTTTCTTCCAAAACAAAAGACGTCAGAAGGTTTGGGAGCCCAAGATAAATTTTAAATTAAAAACGGTTCACGAAGAATTACAGTTTCACAACTGCTGCGTTCCATTTCTTATGTTTGAAACGTTTACCAGGACTTAATTAAAGTGCCCGAATTAAATGGATGTTTTAATACTTTATTAACGAAATCTTGCGGTTGTTTTCATGACTTATATGTACTGTTATAACGAGATTGAACTAGAACTTGTTTAAAATGTTAATACATGTCGATGGAGTAGGACAGGACTGCACGCAAGTAACATCAGACGAGTATTTCGTCTGCTTGTCTGTCCTTGAGACAGTATTAAGTTAACAAAGATTTATTCATTTAGAGGCGTCATCTAGCGGTCATCGACTTCAGTTATCCAGAACAACGTAGATCTTTATCATGAATAATTTAATGCTACATTTATTGATATAGTGTTCTTAAACAATTAAAAGGTTTAACCGTAGAATTACTTCAATGAATTATCGCTGGCGTCCATTGTTAACCCAATAATTACTGCTAACGTTCATTATTAACCCTAGAATAATTCTCCCAACATATTGCTGGTATCCATATTAAAACCAGATAAAATAATTTGAAGGTTACTTATAAAAGGTTGTACTGTCTCAGGTAACAAATGAACCGTGTAAAACGTCTGACAAAGTTAACACTAATTCGTCATGAAGGAGATTAAAGCTATGATTAGAGGAAAACTTTTCATCTGTTTTTATGACTTACTGTGGTCTTTCGTAGGGGTGTTTGTTTACTTTTATATAACCTACGCTTGAAAGTTTTATTTTAAAACATTGATAAAAATCAACTTGAATTAAAAACCTGTAAAGATTTTAAATATAGCTTCCCCGTCTTAACCTTGGCTTGATTCAGATTTTTGGATCGTTGCCAAAGTGTTTGTTTGGGCAACAATGGTTTAAACTTTAATTATCGTTTAATACGATACTTGGGAACAACGCACTAGTCGTTGTTGAAACACATCCTGAAATATTTGGAAATTATTAAAATCAATACCATTCAGATTTTATAAAATGTGCTCTTACAATAGGAACAGGAATGATATAGATATGGAGTCAAAAACATTTGGATGGCCCGGCATGGCCAGGTGTTAAGGCGTTTGACTCGTAATCTTAGGGTCACGGGTCCTAATCCCCGTCACACCGACATTGTTCGCCCTTTTAGCCGTGGGGGCGTTATAATGGTACGGCCATTCCCACTATTCGTTGGTAAAAGAGTAGTCCAAGAGTTGGCGGTTGGTGGTGATGACTAGCTGCCTTCCTTCTAGTCTGACACTGCTAAATTACGGACGGCTAGCGCAGATAGCCCTCGTGTAGCTTTGTGCGAAATTCGAAAACAAAACGAACAAAATTATTGTCATTACAGAAAAACCACGTCTCATTAGCGAAGTGAAAACACTAGTGAATGGTGGTCAACTTGGGAGTTCCAGAGGGTCTCTAGATAGCTGTACTCTACATAATCTGTACCAGCAGACAATTGTATACGCACAGTGGCCGCATTACGTAGTTGTTTACCTTTCGCTGTCAATCAGAAGTATATGAGAAGGCAACTGAAGTGTTTCTACCAGGCTATGATGTCAGCACTGTTGTGACGTGTTCTGTCGTGACACGAGTCTTTTAGATTATATGGTAAAAATACTTCCAAGTCTGGTTTATGTATCTGCAATGAATTAGTGTATTTCTTCAATAACGACTCTACAGTCTACATTTACACTGACACAAGTTGTATGCCTAAATTTATAAACAACGTTGCAACAAAATTACTGAGACTAACCTGTGCCTAACTGTCAAATAACCTTTAGAATAACCTTGATAATTATAATCTATCAAATAAATATACATGTCAACTCCCACTGTTAACACTGGATCACTCATTCGCTACCCGTTAACTGATTGGTATTGAATTGACTCGATTATTACTAATTATCGTATTTATATTACACTCTTCTTCTCACTAAGTAAAGTTTCCAGATTATAATAGGCCCGGCATGGCCAAGCGCGTTAAGGCGTTCGACTCCCGGTCTCACCAAACATGCTCGCCCTTTCAGCCATGGGGGCGTTATAATGTCACGATCAATCCCACTATTCGTTGGTAAAAGAGTAGCCCAAGAGTTGGCGGTGGCTGGTGATGACTAACTGCCTTCCCTCTAGTCTTACACTGTTAAATTGGGGACGGCTGGCGCAGATAGCCCTCGAGTAGCTTTGCGCGAAATTCAAAACAAATCAGATCATAATAAATGCGCCCTCTAGTAAACATCTAATTAAAACATTGAAAATGTGGCGTACAACAACAGTTACTAGATTAAAGTTGATGTTTTAAATGTTGGGCTTCGTTATAGAGGGCAGCACCTTCAACATCTTTATTGTGTTTAGAAATATTGCTGTCAAACGTCTGTAATGTAGTATTGTTTTTAACGCTTCGTGTCGCGGTGGAAAGTTTTAGTTTGAGGTTAAATGGTTATTTTTCAAACTGCTTGGAACGGACTCATTCAACACATCTCGCCGTGTTACGGTCCAAAAAAAGGTGGGGGAGGAATTTTCGTCCTCTTAAACGTGCATGTCCAAGCACGTTCACCAGATGATTGGCTGTTGTCTGTTTCATGGGGATGATTATGCAGGGTTTGCTTAAACAACGACACAGAAAAACGCAACGTAATGATGTAATTTTGTTAAATAGTTTCCTCAGTGTACACAGAAACTCTGCCTTAATACTTTACTTTAATTCAAACGTGTCTGTGTTGGAACACCGCCCACTAGAGGGAGTGCAACTAAATAACTATATCCGTTCAAGTAGTTACAACTACAACCTGAAAAGAACTGGGAACTGTCGTCCTTACATTGTAGACATCAAGGTTTCCGGTTTGTTTTTTTTTTTTAGTTAATTTGGACAGCACTAGAAACTACTGTTGTGAGATTGTAGACACCAGACTTCCGGTTTGCTAGTACACTTGGAAGCCACACGAGTTTAATTTACCAAGTTCCAGTATCTGTTTTCAGCTCAGAGTGGAGAGAAAAACTTGATATATCGTTTATACGTGAGACTGTAGTATTGTAAAATGTTTGTACTTTTGCTTTATAAAGGCAGGCTACTAAACACCAGAGTTATACAGTATTGAGTAACTCTTAAACCTAATAGTCAAATGTTGTAATTTTTAAAACTAATTTTCTTCGGCTCCGATTCAAACCAGTGATCTCTCAATAATATTTTACCAATTGAACTAAAGAATTTATCCAACGAATACTTGCGGTAATACTACACTTTTTAACAATGCATAACTCTTTATTTATTTGTGAATTATGTCTACTATATTTCGACCCCTTTATTAACCATTGTTTACTAATTAAAACTAGTAGAGTCGGCTGTGATACAGTATTTATAAACTGTCTGGGTCGTTACGTCATCATACACGTCGGGACGTACAAAACGGGGGGAAGACATCAGTGAAAAACGTACAAAATATTCAAGAATTTTATTCACCCAACAAGACATGTAGTAGCGTACATATCAAAATACCCAAAAGTATTTAATTGTTTGATGTGTAATGTTCACATTTGCTGACCAATTGCTCTCTCTTTTTATCACGGCAAGCGACTGCGTGAAACAGACTTACATAAATAATTGTCAGCAAATTATTTTGGAGGGGACACGTCCTCTCCACAGAGCAGACGTCTTTAAGCATTACTACTGCTGTTTGAGATGTAACCTTGAACGTTGTAACTGAGCCCTTACAAACCATGTAATTCCCTGCGCAAGGTGGCGTCTCTGTACTATGGATATTTATGTAACTTTCTCGCCTGTATTTTCCCTGATAAACAGTTAAGTGTTACAGTAATAATCAATTAACTCGGTGATTTTGTAACTGAAACTTAAATAACCACCTCACGAAGTATTTTGCTAAAGTAGAAATTCTGCAAAGATATGTGTGTATACGTTTGAATCAGATTCGAAATTAAGGCTTGTATGTCACTACTGTTTTTTTAACAAGTCTTTCGTTTCTATCTATGACGTAAACCATTCTCCATATAATGTTAACCCTGATTTGTTTTTATACCGTTCACTATCTTTTTTTGGGGGGAGTTGGGGATAGTGTCGTATTGCATTATATTTCGGAATAGAGAAGTACACAGGGGATTGAAACCCTATCAATAATTAGTGGCGTTAATTGACATATTAGTTAGGGTATTTTTGTTTATTTTGGGTGACTCCTGTAAACAGGGGCGGCGTCAGTTTCTTTCCGGTGTGTGGGTGAAATAGGGTAGGTAAAAACAAGGGAGAGTGTTTCATGTATTGTAGTATCAGTAAAGTGAACTTCTTTCAACGGTACTGTTACTTGGGTGTGGAAACTACAGGGGCGAATAAAGGCACTTTTGGGGTAGCTACAGCCCCAAAATGTTCTCCATCTTTACCATCATTTCTGTTCTCCGCTGGTACAGCAGTAAGTCTATGGATTTATAACGCTAAAATCAGGGGTTCGATATCCCTCGGTGAACTCAGCAGGTAGGCCGATGTGGCTTTCCTACAAGAAAAACGCAACAAAACACCACCGTTTCTGCCCAGTAACCAACAGCCATGGATCAACAAACATATTCCTGTTCAAAAAAAAAAAAAAGATTTTCTAAGTCTGTTGGGGTCCGCATAGACCTTATTGGTAATTCTAGGGTTAACTAGCAAAACTAGGAACGTTATTTGTTGTTTCGTTTCTCAGCAAAAAGTGTAATATTTTGTATGTAGTATAGAGTATATTGTGCAACGAAACACTTTAAATTTTCTAGTCATTCTTCTTTGCTAGAATAGAGTTTAGTGGTAGATATATAAAGATGGAGTACAGGTGCTGTATTTGTGTTAGTAATAGAACGTGATATATCTTTATCCAAGTTTCAGTCATCGTCTAAATGCTTGTGCCAGCCCCTACCGTCAATGGCTAAGCAGTAAGCCGTATAACGACTTGTATCGAAACCAGGTTTTCAGCGTTACCTGTGGTGGGAACAGCACAGAAAAAAACCATTGCGTAGCTTTGCGCTGAGCAACAAACAGTAACAAACAAACCAGGTGTTACTATGCAGAACTTGTGTTTTTCTGCTAAGCTTCAAGGGCAGGGCGTTATCTGTAATGGCTTGTGTGCTGGTTTATGAATCCAAGGGTTCCTGGTTCGCGTCACATTCCCATAAAATCGCGTTTCGCCGTTGAAGCTGTGATTGCGATATGAGAGTAATAATCAGAGTCTTCTATTTTGCAGCCAACTGTTGACTGTTTATTTTTAGTCCAGGGATTCCAAACCAAGGATTTTGATTCCCCCCTGAGAGGGTACGAAATGAGAGTGATAGGGCTCACAAACGTTTAGGAACCACTACTCCGATAGAAGTAAACTAATTTTCAGTCCATAAATAACCAAACTTTATGGTTTGGTTATCCCAACCCACGAGAGGTTATTTTTTTGTAGCTAACAGCTCCTTCAGAAGTAGCTGACTTGTTTCCGGCGGTGCATCTTGACCTTGATAGGTTTTGTTCACAGTAAACGCTTTCTTTTATACGAGTCCTGACTGGAGATTGTTTTCTCGCTCCCTTTTGAGGACAAAACGAACCCCGGGGCAATTTTTTTACAACACAGCTAGCTGCCCCGGTGTGCTTCCTTATTCTTTTTGTATGAGAACTTTTCTGTTACCCCACAAGACGCCTTCCATCTTCTCGGCGTCGCTTTCAAACACGTGTATTCGCAGTTCCCACATGGTTTTACGGGACTAAATCGTTATGGTAACGCTCGCCCTGAGCATGCGTATAAATCAGGTGAAACACAATAAAGCATTATAGCGTGGGTCAGAGACGCCATTTAAGAAAAATACAACGTTGATGGAGCATCGTAGTTTTCTACTTGTAGCGTAGCAACCACACATATCAACACTGTTTACTACAAACACAAGTTCGTAGAGAAGCCAAAATTAGGAATTCTACTAATATAACAAGGTGAGTCATCTATAGTAAGGTGATATTGCGGTAATAGATTTTCCAACCAAGACTGTAGATAATATGTTCTTTGTTTTGAAAATGGGCCTCTACGTTAAATGAAAACAAATCTCAATTGATGATGGTATCGCAATTAGAAATGAAAAAACATATCATAAAGTAACTAGTCGTTTTTAGAACTTGTTGCTCATTACGAAAAGCACGTGTAAAATACTTTCTAGCTTCTGCAGCTAGTGTCATCTCTCGACAAAATTATACACTAAAAAGCAGATTACATTTTATACAGTTTAAAGGACTAGTTTTGTATAATAAGATTAAGTTTATTTTCTGTTTATAAATATTGTTTAACGTTTTCTATAGATTAAGCTTAATAGCTTGGAGGTTTTCTAAATTGTTTTCCTTGTTTAAAAAAAAAAAAAGTACTAGCATTTTGTATTACCTAGAGCTGATGCATGTTATTTATAATCATTAGGTCTATTATTTTTCAACTTGCCAGTTATTGTTCTACTTGAGTTTTTTTTTAAACGACTCTTTCAGTTGTTCATTTGTTCATCAGAAAACAGAATTAAGAATATCCTTGCTGTGTTCTTGTATAACGTGTTTTATCCTGTTATTACACCTGGTGTATTATTAAGGCAATATTTCTATTGATACCCTTGGTACACTCGCATTGTTATTTCACTATGGTTTTTAGTCCACAAAATGAATCAAGATGTTCGTGTCATATTTTTCTCATGACATTTAGAACGTTGGAATGGACGAGGAGCCTGCAGAGTCAGTCTTCAGCTGTTCCGACTTGGATCTCCAGTTGTCTCAAGAATCGATAAAGAAGCTGTGGCAAGAATTGGAACAGATATCTCCAGATGGGTGAGTGGTACAGTTGTAGAACCGTTACTTGGAGTACGGTTGAAATTTTGAAGATGTTTAATGGATCGCTTTAACACTCCTGGTAATTTTTTTCATGACGAAAATAAGTGTCGCATTCAAGACAAAGAGTTTTATTGTTGTAAAAGTTTCTGTGTGAGTGGGTTTTAGATTCTAGGCTGAGGAAGTGAGAAAAACAGTTAGTTACTATAAATTCGTTTTCACATACTCATTCTTAAGTTTCAGTTGAAGTCACTTGGTTAGTCCTAGCACGTGTATGTTTAAGTAATCTTTTAGTATTGTAATGAAGCCTGAAATGTTTCTTTAAGACAAAGTTTCTTCAAGCTGTTCCTTCTGTCCGTGAATATGTTAATATAAAGTAAAACCTAAGGCTATCAAGAGGCCTAATGGACCATCTCGGCCATGCTGTCCAATTAACAAAGCTTCCAAAGGACGAACTTCGTGCCAATCTTTACTTAAATACTTATTGAGATTTCTCTACACTGCCTTTAAATTTACTAAAATCACCAAATTTAAAAGCAGCCCAATTGAGAGGTCATTTACCCTGTTAGAAGAATAAAGCTGTCTTGGCAGAAGGTGGCCTACTACCTTATTAACTTTTATATTTATGTCCCCTAGTCTTTATTACCAACAAGTATATAAAACCGATCATGTATCAACATTATTTATTAACAATTTTAAACACCTTGATAAAATGACTTTTTTTTTTTTTTTTTTTATACAAATGAAGACAATTTCTGAGATCTCAGTTTATTCTCATATGATAATCTTTCCATCTGGGCTGTTGTAAGCCCCCTATGAATATTTTTGAGCATTTCAGTGACCATCTTAATGTAAGGAACTTGGTGCTACAGATATGAAGTAATAATATATTTAGACTTTTATGTATTAATATAATGATACATAATTCTTAGAAAGTTCCATCTTTTCACAACAAACAACACTTCTGATGACTAGCTGAAGAGACTGATCAACCAGTACACCAAAGTATTTATTTGCCACAGTGATGTTAAGGTTATGTCATAAACACCTTAATTCAAGTTATGATAACCCATACAGCTGCCAAGTTGAAACAGTTGTGTGTGAAAAGTTTTCAAACTACTTTAACAGTGCAAACATGAAATTAGAAGTAGAGAAGTATGGGAAGACTTGTAGAGGGGTGGCATGGGTGTAGATAGTGCTGTGTGTTGTGAATGGAACGGTGCTCATGAAATGGATCTGTCATCCCTTGGAGCCTTGTCTTGGACAACAGCATTATGTGTTGAGGTTTTGTGTGAATCTTATCCTTTATTTGTAGGTATTTGTAGAGCTCCAGTATTCTCACCCTATAAGATTTAATACTTTCCCCAAACATCCAGGTTTAGAAATCATCAGTGGATCTGTTCTCTTTTACTTGTTAAGTCCATTATGTTGTCATTTTTTATTAGACCAATTGACTTAAAGTGTCTTAGACTAGAGGGTATTGTGTGTCCATACGCCATTAGGTTTGTTCAGAAGCCTCACCTAACTTTAAACATGAATAGTTAAGGAAGGCTACTTAACTGTTTAAATAAGCTTAAATACA